>NC_042629.1:40354949-40545284 GCF_901001135.1 Rhinatrema bivittatum
AGAAAATTACTTCTTACCTGCTAATTTTCGTTCCTGTAGTACTAGGATCAGTCCAGACGGTGGGTTATGTCCCCCGTCCAGCAGATGGAGTCAGAGTAAAATTTCGAGGGTGCTGGTATATAAGCTGGTGCACCCTCCTAGATCCTCAGTATCGAGAATATCAAAGCCAAGCCAGAAAACTGGACAGACCAAGGATGATGGATCAAGCCTAAGTGCAACCAAAAGATTTAAACTGTGAACAAATTTATGCAACGTGCAATGAGAACTGTCGAACAGAACAACACACAAAAGACAACTACCCCCGAGGGGGAAGGAGCAGAGAACAGAAGGACAGTAAATAATAGTCGAGCAGGTTCACACCGGGTGGGCGTCTGGACTGATCCTAGTACTACAGGAACGAAAATTAGCAGGTAAGAAGTAATTTTCTTTTCCCTGTACGTACAGGATCAGTCCAGACGGTGGGATGTACCAAAGCTTCCCTAAACCGGGTGGGTCCCTGAGAACCCTGCTCGAAGTACCCTGTCCCCAAAAGAACCAGACTCCGCCACCGGTACATGGAGTCTGTAGTGTCTGGAAAAAGTGTGGAGAGACTTCCAAGTCGCCGCCCGGCAGATTTCCTGTATGGAGACGAGCTGAGACTCTGCATGGGAAGTGGCCTGGGCTCGCAAAGAATGCGCCTTGATGCCCGCCGGAGGATCCTTCCCGGAACCAATGTAAGCAGCAGCCACCGCCTCCTTGAGCCAGCGCGCGATGGTAGTCTTGGACGCCTGTTGACCCTTTCTAGCACCCGACCAGAGGACAAAGAGATGATCGGATACTCGAAAATCATTCGTCACCTCCAAATAGCGAAGAAGCGCTCGTTTAACATCCAGGCACCGAAGCGCCGCAGGGGCGTCCCCTGGGAAGGCTGGAAGTTCCACCACCTGGTTCATGTGAAACGAGGAGACCACCTTAGGCAAGAACGAGGGAACCGTCCGCAGAGAAACCCCGGAGTCCGTGAACCGCAGGAAGGGCTCCCTGCATGACAGCGCCTGTAGCTCTGAGACACGCCTTGCCGAGGCTATTGCAACCAGGAAAATTGTCTTTAAGGTGACGTCCTTGATGGAAGCATGACGCAAGGGCTCGAAGGGGGGCCCTCCCAGGGCTCGCAGCACCAAGTTGAGATTCCAGGAGGAGCAGAGAGGACGCACCGGCGGCCGCAAGTGCTTAACTCCCCTGAGGAACCGGGAAATGTCCGGATGAGATGACGGATCCGGCCTGCCGGAGGCGTGAGCCAAGGACGCGAGGGCTGACCTCTGCACTCGGAGCGAATTATAGGAAAGACCCTTGTCCAGCCCGTCCTGCAAAAATGCCAGGATGTGATGGCGGGAAGCTGTGGTCGCGAGGGCCCCCCGCGCCGAGCACCAAACTTCAAAGACCTTCCAGACCCTCACATAGGCGACCGATGTTGAAGCCTTACGCGCCCTGAGGAGTGTGTCCACCACGGGCATAGCGTAGCCTTTGTTCAGGAGACCCCTCCTCTCAAAAGCCACGCCGCAAGACAGAAGGGTTCCGCCTGTTCCAAAAATACTGGGCCCTGATGAAGAAGACGTGGAAGGTGCGCGAGTCGAAGTGGACCGTCCACCGACACGCCGAGCAGATCCGCGAACCATGGACGCCGCGGCCATTCCGGAGCCACCACGATGACCTGACCGTGGTGCAGCTCCACCCTCCGTATCACCTTTCCCACCAGTGGCCAGGGGGGAAAGACATAAAGTAGAATCTAAGAGGGCCAGGGGAGAGCCAGAGCATCGACGCCTTCCGCGCCGCGCTCCCTTCTGCGGCTGAAGAAGCGAGGAGCTTTTGCGTTGGCGGCGGACGCCATGAGATCCATCGCCGGCGTCCCCCACCGGCGGGAGATGAGCGACATCGCCTCGTCGGAGAGAGACCACTCCCCCGGATCCAACACCTGACGACTCAGAAAGTCTGCTTGAATGTTGTCCACCCCGGCAATGTGGGATGCCGCCAGTTGATCCAGGAAACGCTCCACCCACGCCATCAGGCGCGCGGCCTCCCATGCGACAAGGCGGCTCCTGGTGCCCCCTTGTCGGTTGATGTACGCCACCGTCGTCGCATTGTCTGAGAGGACTCGAACCGCTCGCCCCCTGATCAGAGGCAGGAACTGCACGAGGGCCAGACGAACCGCCCTGGTCTCCAGGCGGTTGATTGACCAGGTAGACTGATCCCTTGTCCACCGGCCCTGAGCCGAGCTCCGGAGACACACTGCTCCCCAACCGGACAGACTGGCATCAGTAGTGACCACTACCCAGTCCGGCGTTTCCAGGGAGCAGCCTTGAGCCAGGTTCCTGGGATCCAGCCACCACCTCAGGCTGGACCTGGCGGCCGGGGGAAGCGGGAGAATCGCCTGATAGTCCTGAGAGACTGGTTTCCACCTCGAGAGCAAGGACATTTGCAGAGGCCGCAGGTGTGCAAAGGCCCAGGGTACCAAGCTGATCGCAAACGCCATGGAACCCAGGACTTGGAGATAATCCCACGCCGTGTGTGTCTGAAGGGAGGCAAACCGGATGATTTGATCCCGCAGAGATTGAGCCTTGTCCGGACGCAGGAAGACCTTGCCCAGAGCCGTGTCGAACCGTGCTCCCAGGAAATCCAACTGTTGGGCTGGCCGCAGGCTGCTCTTGCTGAAGTTCACCACCCAGCCAAGGGACTGGAGGAAGGACACCACTCTGACGACCGCCGCCCGTCCCTGAGACAGAGACTTCGCACGAATGAGCCAGTCGTCCAAGTAAGGGTGAACCAAAATGCCTTCCTTCCGGAGCGCGGCCGCTACCACCACCATAATCTTGGTGAAGGTTCTGGGCGCGGTCGCCAGGCCGAAGGGCAGCGCCTGGAACTGAAAGTGTTGACCCAAGATTTTGAAACGAAGGAATCTGTGATGGGCCGGATGGATCGGAACATGCAGATAAGCTTCCGTGAGGTCGAGGGAAGCTAAGAACTCCCCTTGATGCACCACCGCAATGACAGAGCGGAGTGTTTCCATGCGAAACTTGGAGACCCGGAGCACCTTGTTGATTTCCTTGAGGTCCAGTATGGGACGAAAGGATCCGTCCTTTTTGGGAACCACGAAGTAAATCGAATAATGCCCCGAGCCCACCTCTCCTAAGGGGACGGGCGAGATGGCTCCCAGGGTCAGCAGCCTGTCCAGCGTGTGTTGCACCCCCAGGCGCTTGAGACTTGACCCGCAGGGGGAGAAGATGAACCGGTCCCTGGGAGCCCGAACAAATTCCAACGCGTAACCGTCTCTTAGGATATCTAGGACCCATTGGTCCGTGGTGATGTTGGTCCATTCCTCGCGAAACAAAGCGATGCGACCTCCAATCCGGGGCAGCGAGGAGTGGACTGGCCTGGCATCATTGTGAAGGCTTGCCCGAGGCTCCCTGTGCCGAGGAGTCCCTGGCAGGTCTGCGACCCCGAAAGGGCCGCGTCCACGTTTGCGACCTGGTGGAAGGTGTCCTAGGGCTCTGCGTCCTGGAGCCTCGGTAACGCCTCTGGGCGTGGTAGCGATTCCTGGAAGTTCCAGAGTATGAACGAAAACCATGCTGCCGGTCCTCAGGCAACCTGTGGACCGAATTTTCCCCCAGGGTCTTGATGATCTGATCGAGGTCTTCTCCAAAGAGAAACCTGCCCTTGAAGGGCAGAGCTCCCAGACTCGCCTTGGAGGAGGCGTCCGCCGCCCAGTTCCTGAGCCACAGGAGTCGCCTGGCAGAGACAGCCGAGGCCTTGGTCCTTGCCAGGACCCTCAGCAGGTCGTGCAGAGTATCCGCCCCGTAAGCAATGACCGCCTCCAGACGGTCCGCCTGGGCTGCCTCCTCGGGCGGTAACTGTTGAGAGGTGAGGAGCTGTTGAACCCATCGAAGCCCGGCTCTCTGAGTCAGCGAACCGCAGATGGCCGCTCGGACCCCCAGCGCCGAGACTTCGAAGATTTTCTTGAGGGCGACCTCCAGCTTCCTATCCTGTATATCTCGCAGCGCGGTGCCCCCTGTGACCGGGATGGTAGTTCTCTTCGTGACGGCGGACACCGCTGAATCAACCTTGGGGACCCTGAGAAGGTCCAGGAAGTCCCCCGGTAGAGGATAGAGCTTGTCCATCGCCCTGCCGACCCGAAGGGACGCCTCCGGGTTATCCCACTCTCTCACCAGGAGATGGAGGAATGAATCGT
The DNA here is from genome assembly GCF_901001135.1 of Rhinatrema bivittatum. NCBI lineage: Eukaryota > Metazoa > Chordata > Amphibia > Gymnophiona > Rhinatrematidae > Rhinatrema > Rhinatrema bivittatum. The sequence goes on from NC_042629.1 coordinate 40,359,169, forward strand.
GAATGGGAAAGGTCTTCGCTATAGGGCGCAGGCCTGCCAAAACAGGGTCACTCTTGGAGGTAGCCGAGGCCACGGAAGGAGCCGGGGGTCCCGGGGGTTCCACGGGAGGGTCGAGGTCCAACTCCTTAAGAACGTGGGGAATGAGATCCGCCAATTCTTCTTTGCGAAAGATGCGAAGGACCCGCGGATCATCGCATTCCAGGTGCGCTGTTAAGCCCAAATCGTCATCCGCCTGTGACACTGGGTCGCCCCCCAGGTTCGGCAAGGGTGACGGGCCCCCCAGGGAGAGAGGCATACTCAGGGGCAACCTGGTGCCGCCCCCTACGGTCCCCGGTACCGAAGTCGTAGCGCCCGAGGGCCTGGGGGCCTTGGCGGGGGGAGGAGAGAGAACTGACCCCCCCTGAGGACTCAGGCTCTGTAAGTAAGCCTGGTGCATAAGCACCACGAAGTCCGCTGAAAAACTGAGCGGAACCGCCGAGGGAGGGGGCAGGGAGTCTCTGGGGAGCCCGGACGTGGAAGGCAGAGGCCCCGAATCCGAGATCGGGGGGGGGCGGACGGCAAGAAATCTTCAGTCGGCTCCTCCGTGTCTGAGTCCACGCTGCATTCCAGTTCTAAGATGGCCGCCGCTCCCGCCAAAGAAGGGGGCGGGGGCACTCCTCGAGGCCCGCGGCGCTCCGAGCACGGTGGCGAGATTGTCGGCGGGGCGGCGCTTGTCTCCCCCCTGGGGAGACAACGGCAGCATGGACCATCCCTCGAGGTGCCCTGGCCCGGGCCGCCGCAGGATGGACAGCGCGCGCGTTGCATCGCGCGAGGAAGGAGTCGGGCGCAGCACGCCGGAGTAGAGAAGCCTGAGATTGCGGCGCGGGAAGAGCGGGCTCGCCGTGCCCTCAGAAACCCGCCCGAACACCCTCAACCCCAGGGGCGGCAGGGGAATGGGACCTCCGTGCCGCCTGCGGCCCCGGGGAATGAAGCGTCGCAGGGCCGCGGGGGAGGTGAGACGCCGCAAAGGGAAGGAGGGGAGAGGCTGGCCCCACCAGCATCCACCTCTGAATGCGCCAAACCTGCGCTGAAAGAAAAGGAACACAAATAAATAAAACTACCCCAAGCTTACCCCGGAAGGTCACAAGGAGAGTGAGAAGGCAAACTAAAGAGGTAAGAGGCAGTCCTGATGGCAGGATGGCTCCCTTCTGACAGGAACAAATTCTCTTTTTTTTTTTTTTTTAAATAACTTGATCCATCAAAGAAATAGAGAAGAATAAAATATATATAGCGTAATAACCACTAAGTAGGGGGAACAACGAGATCCCCTCCTCACATCTGCTGGAGTCAGAGAGATACTGAGGATCTAGGAGGGTGCACCAGCTTATATACCAGCACCCTCGAAATTTTACTCTGACTCCATCTGCTGGACGGGGGACATAACCCACCGTCTGGACTGATCCTGTACGTACAGGGAACAGTGAATGCATACATTTTCCAGTAAGGAGAATATTGATCAATAATATGCATACGTTCTGCTACAGTGACTAGAAAATCTATCTTCTACATATTGAGTATGGTCTGCACCTTCCTTAAAGAACTATTCTTAGGATAAACAAACTCATGAAAGAGGTGCCAAATAAAAACCTCAGGATCTACAGAGGTCAGAAAATGGATCAGATATCTCAGAGTTGAACTTGGTTTATAAATTTGTGAGTTTTCATTTCCATGACAGCATACCATGGTCACACCTGAAGGAGGAAACTATCAGGTCTCTCATGTTCAAGGCCCTCATCATCATCATCTTTGGAGAATTCTTATGTTTGTTCAATACAATGAATCACAACAAATGATAGTGATTCATTTTCACTAGAGCTCTCCAGCCCCTTATGCATGCAATGAGCCTTACACCAGTACAGAAATAAGAGTTGAAGCAGAAGGAACCCAAATAACCCTATGAAACACAAACAATTAGGGGGCATCCAACATGTTTCAGTCACTTTTGTCTGTGAAGGACCTCAATGAGTTTTAATTAAAAAAAAACATGGAGCTCAGCAGAAAGAAAACCTGCCTTTGGTCCAGAAGGTGGGGAGAGCTCAAACCAAGCATCTGCAGCAGACTTACATGGTGTATGCAGTCCTGACAGATTTCCTGTTTGAGATGCCATATGAACACAGTGAGTGATATAGAATATGTTCAAACCACTATACAAGCAGTGGTCTTTCATTAAGGTTCATTCAGGAGCGATTCGGGGATAGCACTTTTTCTGGGTGCTGGGTGGGCAGAGAATATTGGGATATGGTTGGGTGGGCTAGTTTTAAGATGTCGATATTCCAAAAAGCAAAGCTCCTAAATTAAGGCTCCTAAGATAAGTTCCTATTTTTAATCACACATGGAGCCTTAAAGGTAAATTTTAAAAGGGGCACGTGTCATCGCGCGCATGTTATAAAATCCGATACCTGGACGCACATGCGTGCCCGATTTTATATCGATGCACGCATGTGCAGGCAGTTGCCGACTCGTGCGCACAAGGGGGGGGGGAATGTTTTAACAAATGTGCACTGATGTGATTAGACCTTTCCCTAGTTCCTTCCCAGTCCACTCCAATAAAGAAGCAGACTGGCAGGAAACTTCCTAAACCCCCTAGCTAACCTTCCTCCCTTTTTCCCTCTCTGCCCCGAACCTCCCAACTAACCTAATTTTTTTTTTATTTTAGAAACTACCTGCTCTCCGGAGCAGCAGTAAATTCCAAACGCCGGCCGGCTGCCCCCTGTCCCTTCCCTTTTTCGAAACCCGGTGTACCGGGAGATACGCACGTGGCCGGGCTGCTTTGAAAATGTGCTCGGCTTGTGTGCAGCCCGGCCACGTGCGTATCTCCCGGTAATTGGCGCGCACTGGGGAATTAAAATTAGGTCGTAAAATTTCAGCTGTAGATTCACCTAAATTTAGGATCTGAAAATTTGTGGGCCTTCTGCTCATTTGCCTAGAGTTAGGCTGCTAAATTGGGTGCCTATCACTGAAAATGTGCTAAGCACCTAACATTTTCCCCACCCTAACTCTGTCCCCATAGCCACCCACTTTTTAGGTTCCTAAATTTAAGCACCTAATAAACTAGGAGCCTAAATCTCATTCACTCCTAGTAAATTTTCAAAAAGGCCAAACTTCCAAAGTTAGACATCTATACTCTTTGAAAATTGGCCTCTAAATGGATATTTTGTTAGCTGGTCTATGGCTTTGCCACACTAGTGAGAGCAGGTTTGGTTTACTTTGTTTTCAGTTTGCTATACTGATGGATTTTTTTTTTATATATTAACTGTTTTATATTAATGTATTACTGATGTATTAGTTGTACTATTTGTTTTCTTTGTAAACCACTTTGGCTTGTACGTTGGTAAAAGGAAGGTGGTTTAGAAATGTAAATTAATATATCATAACCTTAGAAATGTTTTTCTGATATTAAAAATGATTTTATTTAATATTTAGCTTGTTTGTCAATATATGATAAATATGTACATTTTTATGAAATTGTACCCTGTAAGACTCCATTTGAGGAATCAGAAATAAACAAGTCTTGATAGCATACAAATGCTAATCCACCGGGCTTGTTTTAAGAGACACCATAGCTTTATGCAGTTGTATCTCCTCTTACTAAAGTAGCTTGGCTTTTTTTTTTTTGTATTGATGACATGAATGCTTTTGATCAGACTGACCTACATACACATATGAGTTCAGAATGAAAACAGTACAATATATGATACTCACTGAGAGTGAATAGCGGGCAAATGCCTTTAAAAACACATTTGATTTTAATACAAATTAAAGTGGCAAGATGACCAGGTTATGCATCAGAATTTACAGTGAACACTCAGCACCAGAAGAGGTTGCCATGTACCTGCACATGTATGTCTTCGGTGCTGTCTGTGTCTCATAGTGCTCTTACAATAAGAAAGTAGTAATAGTAGCCATGGTTCACTGCATGCTCAGAGAATTCCACATGGCATGGGACAATGCTGATTTTATAAAAATAAATAAATAGTAATAGATACTGGGTTGGGGCCAATGACAATCTCCACCTTCGAATCTGGTTGCAAGGGGGAAAAGGAAGCAGTTTGCTGTAGTTCAAAAAGGTTCCAGGTTGGTGAACTGGCATGACCTGGCAGAAATTGGCACTGATATGGAACCATAACTAGGGTTACCATATAACTCCAAAGCAATGGGAGTAAAAGGCAGGACTGGCTTAGCCTGTATGCTTTTGCTGTGGAGCTACATGGTCAGCCTAACCATTAGGCAGGAGATGAGATCCAGTATATACAAATGTGTGGCATGCATATTCATGATGGAGATGCAGAAAACTCAACTGGCTGTAAAAGAGTCACCAGGACATGTTTGGCAAGCCCTTCATAAAAATGCTTATAGTAGCATTCAGTGCGGGCTATATAAAATAGTTTCAGGATGCTAAGGGACAATGTGTGGGTGAAGGTAGGGGAGCGAACTTTCTTTACACTATATTTATTTATTTATCTTCCGCTTTTCAGCACTTCAAAGTGGATTACATTCAGGAACTGTAGTTATTTCTCTGACCCCAGAAGGCTCACAATCTGTAGTCATATACCAAAGATAATGGTGCTTCTTTCCAGGAGCTCCCGTGCTCCTGGTCACCCAACCGTGAAAACACAGGGAAGGCACCATAATAGTGAATACTCATTGCTACCCACTACTGGAAATAAAAAGCATCGCTATACTGCTTTCTGGAAAAATACAACTTAATGCTGACTGGGGGCAAGACGGAACAATGCTAGAGATGTAGGGAACTACACTGCAGGGCTCACACAACTGTATGGCACTGGTGAGGTTAGAAATCTTAGCAGAGATACGGAATGGTTATGAAGCTGCAAAAAAAAAAAAAAAAAGGAAGCACAGTGGTGATGTTGTATAGGTGCCAGCATTCAGATGCGTGTATTTGTACTGGGAATGCAGGCAACCCTCCTAGGGAAGGAGACCATATTAGAGACCCCCCTAGTCACAGTACCGCCCACCACCCACCCACCCTATACCCCCCCCACCTTACACTTTACCGCACCCCATCTACCTTACAACCTGTACAATCTGCATGTTAAAAGTTAAAATTAATTGTCTTTCTTCTCCTGCCATAACTGCTGTAAATAAGCATATATATATGTTCCTCATAACTTGCCATAACTACCGTAAATAAGCCTCTATATATATACTCCATACAATCCTTATTTCCTTCATTATCCGCTGTAACTTTGTGACAATGTTTATCCCTCATTTATTGCCTCTCATGTAAATAATGTTACGTTCCTTTTAATTTCTCAGCTGCTATCTTCTTCCTCCTTTACTTTCCCCTCTCTCCCCCCCCTTTTTCTCAAACCTGCTCCATCTCCCACTCCCTGTTTTTTGTAATTTCCTCCTTTCGCAAGTTTATTGTAAACCGGCGTGATGTGCTCGCACGAACACCGGTATATTAAAAGCTGTTAAATAAAATAAATAAATAAATAAATAGAGAGGCACTAAATTGTATGGGGCATGTGGAGACTTGTGCCAAGGCAACTCACAGTTATACCACTGATGAACACACTTGTAAGATGGGGGCAAGGGATCACACTGTGGAACCCTCCAGAGTCTACTTAAGCATACTCAGCCTTGCTAAACATGGAAGGGATGGGAAAAGAGGAAAAAGAGTCAAACTATAGGACCCTGAGTTGAAATCTAGTTTGTCCCTACTGAGCTGCGGAGGATCCATCTGAGTCAATCGTCAAGAAAGTACCACACAAGAGTAAAAAAAAAACAAAAAACCAATAGTGGTGTTAAACTGAAGCTGCCTCAGGCTTGGTGAGGGCTTGACAACAACCTGTCAATAAATCAATGGAAATGGCCATCTCTGTAGAAAAGAAGCCAACCAATTGCCAGGCATTCCTGTTTGCTTTCTCATTTCTCTCTTCCTCATGGAATGACAGTTATTTTTTTCTTTCCCTCCCTGAAATCTCTCTCACCTAAGCCCTTGTTTTCCATTTCCAACAGAATGTGTCCACTTGATCATACTTCTCCCAGGTAATGGAGATGTTCGGTGGCATTCGAGGCTCATTATCTCTTGGTTGTTTTTCTTTTCCTTCTGTTTCCTTCCATCATTTTTGTTTTCAAGTTTATTTGTCTTTCCAGCTCCTTCAGTTCTTTTGAGATTCCAACTCTTCAGTTTTCATTCCCAAGGCATCTAAAGCTTCTCTATGCTAGATAATGGTCTCTTATGGATTTTTTTTTCTTTCCTGATGCTTACAGGTTTCATTTGCTTTTGTTCAGAATGAGAGTGGATTGTATGCAACCTTTAATTGCTCCTTAAACAGCTCCCACTTCTCTGATGAAGGTTCCCTTGGCAATAATTCATTTGAAACACTGGATAACCAGAAGTAGCATTTTCTGAAAGAAAAAACATCTCTCTACATACATTACTTCTCAGGGGAAAAGAAAAAAACCTCATCACAAATTTCTTTTGTGCATTGTTGCCAATCTAGCTCCTTTGTGCTTGCTTCTGATCTACTCCTGGTTTTCTCAGTTTCATCCCATCTAGTCTTTCCAGCTGAGATTTCCTACAGAGATACAGAAAAGGGGTCTCCTACAGAGATACAGAAAAGGGGTCTCCTACAGAGATACAGAAAAGGGGTGTAAAGTGTGCTTTCCAAATCGGGTTCTTCATAATCCTGAGCAGCTCTGGTGTTCAGGGTAGCCAGGACGAGCAGCTAAACCTGGAGCCAGGACTTATTGTGGACACCCTGAACATCAGATTTGATGAAGTTCTCAAGGACTGGATTTGGGAATCGTGGTTTAGAGATGAAAAAGGACATAGGAGTACCATGCTGCTACTTCCCTATCTATCCTTAACTCTGCATGACCTTGAGAAAGAAATATTAACTCTGCGTGCCTCTGATTACCTAGCTATAACACTGTTTCTGGGTTGAAATCTGTTGTGCCATGGAAAGGCTGAATCCCTTCCACCACAGATGTGGCTGTATGCATGAGTCTTGCTGATCGTGGTGAGATCTGGTTTGGTATACAGGGATGCAGGCTATACTTGCATATTGGTTTCAGAACTCACCAGTAGGTATGTCAATGGCTCCTTGTCCTAATGAAAAAGCTTACTGCAATCCTGGCTTTACCTCGATGCATGCATGGAGTTTTAATTCTGATTTATCTATTGATTTTCCTAAATAAAGCAGGACTGCAAATCTATGCATAAACTACCCTGTTTCCCAAGACATAGAGCCAGCTGGCAGCCCTCTTTGCCAGTGCGTCCCAGAAGATGTGCACGTGTGTTGCAACATAATATTTATTCATGTAAAAACAAATAAATACATAATAGTGCATTTTGGTTACTTATTCACAAAGTTAAAATCATAAGCATACAGCAGGATGGCATCAAGCTCTGAAAAACATCACACCATGATTGGAATTTTGAAACCCTTTCATTGCATTATAGCTTCAAAATGGAGCAGGGGTAGAGCCCAAGTACTAAGGATTAGGAACCCATGTGTAACCCTTACTTGGGGTGTGTGTTAAGTCCTAAGGGCACAAAATCTTAGTTATATCTTTCTGGGGTTGCTCCGGCTAACCATTCACTCGCACACTAACTCTTAATCCCGGGGGGACTCTTTTTATGGGGGGAAGCTCTCGCTTATGACCCAGACGATGAAAGAAGGTCGCCAGTGTGTGTGCTGTACTTAGGTGCTTCCCACGAGGTGAGAGGCTTTAAGCAGTAGACAAGACAAGGTCTGGGTGTTAAATTAAAGTTTACTGATTAATACAGTTACATAAAGTCCATTTCTTCAAACTGATTAGTGTACATCTGACTGTAGTTACTGAGTTTTCATTTGGTGTAGGTAGGTTTCCTTATTACAGACCTCTAGGAAGAGCCCATGGTGATATTAATTGTGCATATCTCTCCTAGCGGCTGTCCCATGGAATCCTAGTGAGAGGGTTCCCTTTTAACTGAAAAAATCCTACCTTTAAACATCATCTTTCCTGTGGACACCCAGCTTGTTCTGGTTCCTTGTTGTGCAGAGATCCTTTCTTTGGTTCAGTTGTCCCCTTATCCTTAGCTTTTACTTCAGGGATTTCTTCTGTGGAAAAATCAGGGTATTGCTCGGCACTGCAATCCCAGTGGGAAAGGGGGATGCAAAACCTCCCCGCCAACTCAAAATCCAGAACTTCGTACATCATTCTAAATTGGTGTTCCTGCTGCCACATTCAGGGTGTGAATGGGCTCAGTGGTGCTCAGCTTCTGTTCTGTGAGTACGGCCAGAGAGGATGGCTTTCCCCAAAGAAGCAGAGAGAACTCAGTTCTTTCCCTCTAGTCTTCACTGTCTCTCGCAGCAGAATCTACCACTGCTGCTTGCCTGCCTAGGGTTTAGAGAGGGCTGACAGGTCTTTAGTTCCCTGATGAGAGCCCTTTTGCCCCTAAAGGGTATCAGGCTCAACACTCTATCTTCTGTAACTTAAAATGAGGAAGGACCTCTGGCAGGGAAGGCACGGTGAGGTATCCCCTCTGAAAGAAAGCTCCTTAGGGCAAGGCCGGGAGGCCCTACCAGATTGTGGGAAAAATACATCTTTAATCTGCAACTGCTCTCTCTAACTGAACCCCTTGAGTGTTAAAATGGCTGAGTTAAATAGCCCTGAGGCATCCAATCAGAATCTCTAGGAGGGAGGGACTGAAAAGTATGGGTGACTTCCTAAGTGTATTATAAGGACAGGGATAGCGGCATCTACTGGCCAGATGGTAGGGGTGCCACACATGCATGTCATGTACTCACTAGGGATGTGAATCGTGTGCCTGATCGTTTTATCGATCTGGATTGGCTGGGGGGAGAAAAAAATCTGATCGGCATGATTTTTTTGGTAAAAAAATTGTTTTTCTGAATAGTGCGCCTCTGGGAGGCGTAAATCCATGGATAAAGGTAGGGGGGGCTTTAGATAGGGCTGGGGGGCTGGGGGGCTTTAGATAGGGCTGGGGAGGCGTAAATCCCGGAGGCGTGCCAGCAAGCTGCTGGCGCGCCGAGACCGGACCCGGGGGCGGTTCTGGAGGGCGCGGCCACGCCCCCGGAATGCCTGGGCCCGAAACCACGCCCCCGGGCCCGCCCCCAAAACGCCGCGTCATTCAGCCCCGGCCCCCAACACGCCCCCTTCCGAAAACCCCGAAACCTACGCGCGTCCGGGGGTTCTGCGCGCACCGGCGGCCTATGGAAAATAGGCGCGCAAGGCCCTGCTCGCGTAAATCCGGGCGGATTTACGCGAGCAGGGCTTTGAAAATCCGCCCGAAAGTACTTCATTTTATTTTATTCTACTCTAGTGAAAAAAAAGATTAGTTTAACACAAGAACTGCAAACTTGAGCACAGTGAATGGGGGGGGGGGGGGGGGGAAAGAGGGATGTGAAGGGGGAGACAGCCCCTGCATTCAGAAGCTCTGATTTTCTGAAGAGATCTGTCCTTCAGAGACCAGGGAGTGGGACTGCTTGGCCCTTCACCTCCCCCTTTCCCTTCCCTTTGTCAAGCTACTAACCGTTTCCATTTCCCATCCCCCATATATTAAACCATCATATTCATTCCTAACTGACCTTAACTGACCTGAAAAGTGTCAAATTGTATCATTTTCTGGTAGTGCGCACTAACTTCCCGTTAGTGCTCACTAAGACGATTAACAATTTTTTTTACGATAAATCGGGGGAATTTCTATTGTTTCACACTCTTTAACGATTAATGACGATATTAAAAATATCGGATGATAATTTAAATCGTTAAAAAACGATTCACATTCCTAGTACTCACACAGACACACATGTGACAGGCACCCTGTATGCATCCACACACAAGCATTTGTCCTTTCGGGAGCATTTTATAACGAATGCCTCAGCATCCTTATCCACATTACAGTGCAGAAACCTCCAGCAACTTTCATCCTATTTATTACACTTGGCTCATTTTGCTGAAGCCCGCCATGGATGCCGATTTCGCACAGTTGCAGGAAACCTGTGGGTGATGAAAGAGACCTGTCCGAGCCCTGGACACTGCAGCCTTCTCATGTGCTTTCACAATTACCCCCGTCAATAGCAAGATAATTGAAGTCACCTGTGATCAATGCTTTAGACCTTTACAGACCATTGTTATCTGCATAAAATATTTGCCGATCATCCTGTTCACACTCTGGGGAAGTCTGCAAGGCTTGCTAGCACTGCTGTGTTTGTGCGCTTTCTGTTCCTCAGGTCAATCTGAACTTGGGGGAGATTACAGTGTCTTTGTCAATTCTTCCTACAGGCATTCTGTGCCATCTTCCTTCCCCTACATGATCCCAAATTCACATCCTACTTAATGAAAACACCAATTATGGTTTCTAGGTAATAAAAAGAATACACACAGTTTGTCAGGTAATGCGTCCATTTCAGTAAAAAACCTCCTATGTGGTTGGATTGCAGGGAAATATGGTTAGGTGCTGTCATCCTTCGTTATACAAACTGAGGGCAATTTTTTTTTAAAAATACTACCATGGGTAAAACAGTGTTTTACACTCAGAAATGGACTTTTTAAAAAATTACCACCCGATAGATGAGTAAACTTACACGAGTATGCCCTGTTGGTGCATAAGTTGTGGACGGAGCAAGAGAGGGACCTTGGGGTGATAGTGTCTTGTGATCTGAAGACAGCGAAGCAATGTCACAAAGCGATAGCTAAAACCAGAAGAATGCTAGGCTGCATAGAGAGGAATAACCAGTAAGAAAAAGGAGGTGATAATCCTCTTGTACAGGACCTTGGTGAAGCCTCACTTGGAGCATGGTGTTCAGCTCTGGAGACCGTATCTCAAAAGGGACAGAGACAGGATGGAGGCGGTCCAGAGAAGGGCAACAAAATGGTGGTGGGGTCTCCATCAAACTACTTCTGAGGAGAGGTTGAAGGACCTAAATATGTATACCCTGGAGGAGAGGAGGTGCAGGGGAGATATGATACAGACCTTCAGATACCTGAAAGGTTTTAATGATGCACAGTCAACAAACCTCAGTTGGAAAGAAATTAGTAGAACTAGGGGTCATGAAATGAAACTCCAGGGAGGATGACTCAGAGCCAACGTCAGGAAAAAATTTTTCATGGAGAGCGTGGTGCATGACTGGAATGCCCTTCTGGAAGAGGTGGTGAGGAAAAAACAGTGACAGATTTCAAAGGGCATGGGATAAACACTGTGGATCCCTAGGGACTAAAGAATGGAAATCAAGAGGGAAGTGCATGGGAGTAACTTAAGAACATAAGAAAATGCCATACTGGGTCAGACCAAGGGTCCATCAAGCCCAGCATCCTGTTTCCAACAGTGGCCAATCCAGGCCATAAGAACCTGGCAAGTACCCAAAAACTAAGTCTATTCCATGTTACCATTGCTAATGGCAGTGGCTTTTCTCTAAGTGAATTTAATAGCTGGTAATGGACTTCTCCTCCAAGAACTTATCCAATCCTTTTTTAAACACAGCTATACTAACTGCACTAACCACATCCTCTGGCAACAAATTCCAGAGTTTAATTGTGCGTTGAGTGAAAAAGAACTTTCTCCGATTAGTTTTAAATGTGCCCATGCTAACTTCATGGAGTGCCCCCTAGTCTTTCTACTATCCGAAAGAGTAAATAACCGATTCACATCTACCCGTTCTAGACCTCTCATTATTTTAAACATCTCTATCATATCCCCCCTCAGCTGTCTCTTCTCCAAGCTGAAAAGTCCTAACCTCTTTAGTCTTTCCTCATAGGGGAGCTGTTCCATTCCCCTTATCATTTTGGTAGCCCTTCTCTGTACCTTCTCCATCGCAATTATATCTCTCTTCCACCCTCCCCACTCCCCTGGCCAGTCTCCTTTCACTTTGCCCTCTCAGACTCCAACTCCTCCACCTGCCATTATCTCCCCACCCTTTCTAGATTCAATCCCTTCCACTCTATATCCACTCCCAGAGTTTTGTTTTTTTTGTATGCCGACATTCGATCTCAATCGAGATATCACACCAGTTTACATTCAGGTACTGTAGGTATTTCTCTATCCCCAGAGGGCTTACAATCTAAGTTTTTGTACCTGAGGTAATGGAGGTTAAAGTGACTACAGGCAATGGAGGGTAAAGTGACAAGGAGTGACAGCAGGACTCAAACCCTGCTCTTCTGGCTCATAGTCCACTGCTCTAACCCTAGGCTATTCCTCCTCCCTCTATCAGTACTGTCCCTCCCTCTCCCCTTGCACACACACCCCCTCACACAGGCTCCCTCCCTTGCACACACCCCCTCCCCTCACACAGGCTCCCTCTTTCACACATACACCCCCTGCACACTGGCTCCCTCTCGCTCTCCCACCTACACATAGGCTCCCTCTCTTTCATACACACATCCCTTTACACAGACTCTCTTTCTTATATATAGCCTCACACAAGCTCCCTCTCACAAGCACACACTTATACACAATCCCTTTTTCAAACACACCAGCTCCCAATCTCTCACACATATACACACGCCTTCACAATTTCCTCACATAGGCTCCCTCTGGCATCCACATCCTCATCCCCCAGGCTCGCAGTCTCACAAACACATATTCACTCTCACCAACTTGCTGTGTGGCGGTTGCTACCCTTAACCAATAGGCCTTCATGCTGCTGATGCAACTCCAATATTGCTCTCTGCTCCAATATTACTCTTTGCTTTAACAGTAGGGAAAAAAAAAAGGAGGGGGGGTGGAAATCGGACTCAGACAGCAACCAATGAGGACACTAAATTTTAAGATCTGGGAAAACAAGTAGCAGTGGGGGTAACTTGTTGATGCAGCTATTACTACCCTTAACTAATAAGCCTGATACTTTTGATGCTACCACAAGCTTGCTGAGCAGACTAGAAGGACCATTTGGTCCTTTTCTGCCGTCATTTCTATGTTTTATATAAGTTTACCCTGCCTGGATGGAAGAGGTCCTGAGGTAGACCTGGAGTGGGGTTTACTCTTATGTGCATACTTTTTTTTTCTGAAAAATTTCTATACAGTAAATAGAAGATGCAAGTGTGAGTGGATAGATTTGATGGTATCATTTTCAACACGGACTTTACATGGCTGTCCGCTTTGAACTTTAGTGTAACATACACACTTATTTGCCTGCTAACTTCTGTGCAGTGCTACAAAATTACCCCCATTGTGTGGAATAAAATACTGTACATTTTTGAAAGTGAACACTCTATGGTCTGGAATCAGCTAAAACTTTTGTCAAGCGGGGGTGAGGGTAGCTGCATGCAGGGCATGTCTCACCAGCCACTGGAGGTATTCCCTGGAGGCACAAACAGGGCACCAAAAAGTTAATGCAGTGCTCCATAACAATTTCATTATAAATTCTTGATAATTAAAATTATCTGCAACTGCATAAATCCAGTCCAATACACGCACACTTAGAATGAGTCTAGCCCTATATCCCAACATCATTTGTTAAACATATCTATTAAGGTCAAGGTTGTGATGAAAAATTGCATACCTATGAAATGTATTCTTATTTTAAGCATAAAAAATAATCTGGTATGGTTATTGCTCTCAATCTGCAACCTGCGCGGTAATTATTTGGAATTTCTTTAGACACAATGTTCTCGATGCTCCTCACGTAATTAATGATATTATTTAACAGGGAGGGTTAATGGATGGCTCTGTAACTGAGGCATCACTGGACGGCCCAGTACTACTGTAACAAACAGATCTGATGCCATGGGAGACAGAAAAAAAATTGATAAGAAATGCTCTGCTGACCCTGCAATGTTACTGGACCCCCCTCAAAATGCTTAGCTTGCCTCCCTCTCCTGGGCCATAAAGATAACACTCAGCATCTTCCTGATTTCAGCCTTTAAAGGGGTTGGGCTTCTGATTTCACCCTCCCTAGATGTCAGGAATTGAGAAGAACAACTTTCTCTTCTCCCTTTCTTCCTTACCTTCTTTTCATCTGACGGTGACAGTTAATTGTCATTTTCCCGACCTTCCCACGAAAAGCAGCAGCCCTGGAGACACGCTACTCCCCCTCTCTTCACTTCTATTAAAGTGGATAGGTACAACTTTCTGAAATGCCAATGGGTGCAGCTTGTACACCAGAACAGATTTTCATTCTTTTTTTTTTTTTTTTTTTTAATCATCACATGATTTTTTTCAAACATATTTTGGGGGGCACTGGAGAAATTGAGCTAAAAAATTATCATCTTTCTCTCTTTCTCCACACACTCTTTCAAGTCCACTGCAATTATTTCTGAAGCTTGGGAAGTTTGAGATAGACTCTTAAAAAGAAAAAAAAAATAAAAGATGAGAGGAGGAAAAAATGTGACAGAGGCAGGCATACAACAGCAGTCTGCCAGACCTAACAGTGGCTGGTGGGCATATGCCAGTAGGATACTGGAGCAGCAGGACAGTTTGTGGCCTGTGTCTAAAGTATTAGCCGGGCCAGTGCTTCCAAAATCCCGCCAGTGCGAGGCACAAAGGAGCTGCTGGGTCAAAGCCAATATCGCCAAAGGAAGCGGTGTAGGAGGAAGCACTGTGTTGGAGCTGCCGCCAATAGGTAAGTTGGAGGAGGGGGTGTTGAAAACTCTTGCACCAGCCACTATTAGAGGAAATTCTGTTACTGGTAATATATTTATCTGGGGAAGGGGAGGGCAGTAAAGCTTCCCATTGACATTGTTCTTGTCTCCAGGTCTCTCTGTAGTATGGAAGCTCTTGTCAGAACAAAGTTCTCACTGCAGATTTTCAGACTTCAAGACCAACAGTTCTCCAAATGAGAATTAAATGTTGCTTGCACAAGAAAAACAAACTAAGGCTGAGTGAAAGGGAAAAGCAACAACTTACCTATAAAATCAGCATACATCTAATAAGACAATAGATTTCACCGGTCAACAACGTGTACAAACAATCTTTATATATGTGGATGGACAGCTGGGGCTTCATCAAATCAAGAATTATTATATCTTCCATGGAATAGTGTGTACCTAATTTCTGACTGGAATCAAGGTATTTACAAAAGAGAAGGTCACCTAGAAAAATCTATCTAAAAACAAGTGGGAATGCCTCAATATGATGGGATGCTGAGTTCCCTTCATTTCCCCCCCCCCCCCTCCCCTTTCCCCTACATAATGGTGTTTCCTCTCATGGGGAATAGGAAGGGCAAGATATGGACTTAGCCTCACAAGACAACTGCTCTTCCTTCCCCATCACAGGCTTTAATGGATCACTTCATGACCCAGGACATCTTTGCACAGGGAGGATCTGCTACTGGGTCAGGCATTGGAGTGGTCACCCAGCAGGAGTGTGATCTCTCTCTCAGCTCTGATGCAAGAAAATCCCCAGTGCTCCAGAAGGTCCATGGGGGGCAGACACCAAGACTACACATCTGATACAACTGTCATGCTTTAGACTCAGAAAATAACAGTGAATACTTTTGCACATCCCAAATGGGTATTTCTATACCAGAATAAATGAGATTATTGTACGTACATGTGCACAGCTGACCTCCCAACAATGACTAAAAATCACTCTCATGGAACAAGAGGCATGTTGTTTGCTTGTCGCAGATAACATACCTTTTGTTACATGAGACATGGCTATTCAACCAGGCCTCCCCCCAGTTACTTCACTAAGACTAATAAAATTCCCTCTCCCTGGTCCTTTGCCATTGTAATGGCTCACTGTGCCATCTAGTATAATCTTCATGTTACCTGTTTAAATCTTAAATTATCTGCTCTGAGACCATAACTAGCAAAAACTGGAATGTCAAATGTTCGTAAATAAATAAAACAAATATACATTTATAATGGAACAGCAATAACCAAGATGTCCCATGTCAGCTGAAGATTCCAGCATCACTATGGCAACTACCAATGGGAAACACAGGACTACAGGTACCAGGAAAATAACTATAATTAATAATAAAACAACCCAAAACAACCCAATATAACATCCAAAAATCACAGTCAGATTTATAAAAGGGACCTTCATTATTGTCTAAAGTGATACATTACAAATGGCAATTTAACGTGATTTCTCCTGTGTGATCCCAGTGCTAGCAATGAACATATTACATTATTGGCCTAGTAATAAATTGTATTACTGTGGCCAATAACTTGGGTCCCTACTGAAGAGGTAATTGGGACAGGGAGTCTGACACTGTCACAACGAAGACTTGTACATCAAATCCATGCTGACAGAGGGGCTGATTAATTTGAATGCTGCAGCTTGGCTGACTGAGACACTGCAATAAATTGCATTGTGATGGCAGGGAAAGAAAAAAAATCTGAAAATAAATTATTTCTTTCATGTAAAATTATGATAGAGTTGCAAAGGTTGTATCACATGCATTATATGGGTCATATAGGTAAAGGCAAACCATACTTCTGTACTCTCTAAACTTCAAAACTACACAAGGAAGACACTGAAATCTATTCTGTATCAATTAAAACATTTTAAAGTCATTATTTTAAAATG
The DNA here is from genome assembly GCF_901001135.1 of Rhinatrema bivittatum. NCBI lineage: Eukaryota > Metazoa > Chordata > Amphibia > Gymnophiona > Rhinatrematidae > Rhinatrema > Rhinatrema bivittatum. Next base: position 40,375,658 of record NC_042629.1, read on the forward strand.
TCCTTATGGTGGTGCGCCTTGCAATCTTGGAAGCAGTCAAGTGATAAAGAGTATCTCAACTCAAATTCCATAAACAATCATATCTTATTGGCTCAAACTGGTCATGAAGCCTTTTCTGATATCATAGTCAATAAGGTCCAATTAGCTCCAGTGTATATGATGTGCTTTGTGAACTTCTTAGGGATATGATTGTTTCTAGGGTTGCAGGGAACTGCCAGAGAGTATGTATCTAAAAGATATCTAAAACAGTGATTCAACAATAAGATTTTTAACTGAAACATGGTAAATGCTATTGCTTACTTACCAGATGTAGTTTTGAGAAGTAGATGCTATAAGCAAGATAAGGCCTTTCTAGGCTCTAAATCTTTTCAGCCAGTCAAGTGGGCACTTGGCTGGAAAACGAGCCATCTTGAATTCTGAACCCAGATTAGCAGGAGTGGAACCAAAGAGTCACATTTTCACAGTGTTACTTAGCAATGTGGAGATTGTTTAAAGACTCACCCAAGTAGTTAACTGCATGCACTATTAATTCATACTAACAATCTCTCTCTAGCCCATAGCTAAACTAATCAACAAGCAGCTCAGAACTGTAGACATTCATTCCATTATAAAATTTTGTTCAGTATGAACAGCTACATCAATTGTTGTTAGGTGTTGTTATAATTGTTACTATTATTATTTTTTCCATTTTCCTGCTGAGGAAACCACAGAACAACATGCTAATTTGCGTCTGCTCTTTTCATATAAAAGCTGGAAGCAAGCATAGGTCTTTCTCGTTTCCCATCTCAGGCCATATGTGACTATCAAAGAACCAGTGAGATTTCATTAGAAAAAAAAAGAAGAGATACTCAGGAGTAAAGTTTCCTAGGGGTTTTGTATGGAAAGATTGCACATACACACATAAGCAGCATGTATGTTCATATATGCTATTTTATAAATGTTGAGAGTACATATATATTTTCTATTTTGTGCATACATTTTAACAGTGGGGAAAATAAGGACAGGGTAGGGGCTCAGAAGTATGCATCGTAGTTGCTATTTTGTAACAGACATATACCTATCTATACACTACGAAACTTATTCATACTTTTTATACCTGACAATTGATTCATGAAAGTGAAATTGCATTTGTCTGTTGGCTGCAGTTTCAGGGTGGAAAGTCTAGGTGAAGTGGTGGGTGTTCAGGGTGAAGTGGCTAGAGCAGGAGTGGCCAACTCTGGCCCTTAAAGTCAAAGACTTAGCCCACAAATATGTCATTCAAACATAGCATTGCATGGCATGTTTGAATGAAATATTTGTGGGCTAAGTCTTGCTATGTATTTTAAGCCCCTGAAGCAGATGTGGAAGCGCTGAAACACTGTCAGTGTTGGGCTTCACACATACTTGATTGAAGAGCACACTCTGGGCTTTATTTTTGCATGGCCGAAGAATCTTTATTTGATCAGCGAATACACTAAGGAGTTGACTTTAAAAGCATTGCTCAAGCAAAAAAAGCCCACAGACACGAGTATGTGGGCTGCGTGCAAGCAACGCCGATTTAAAAAGCTGCCATTTACATGCGTAAACACGCATGCGCACAAAAATTAAGGGGGAGGAAAAGGGGCGGAGAATGGGCGTTCCAGGGCAGGGCCACCATTTATGCACGCAAGTCCATATTTTAAAACCGGCCATCGCAGCGCGCATTGGCTAGTTAACTGCATAACTTTACTGCTGCTCCTGATGAGGAGTAGGTCTGCAGATCTTGTTTTTTCAAAGCTTACACTACAGGGTGAGGGATCTGGGTCAGCTAGAGAGTGTGCAAGATGAAGAACCAGAGGAGTCTGGAATGACCTGCAGATTGACTGATTAAACTGGTGGACTAATTGGATAAACTGGGACTGTCCTTTGCAAGAGCATGTTTAAAAATCTGCTTATATATGAACGATAAAGCTGGCAAAGTCCTATGGAAGATACCCAAAGTAGGTTTGCTCAAATAACCCCTTAAAATTAGGAGCATAGTTACATGTGCTAGGCGTGTTTTAAAGTTTGCGCACGTAAATGTGCGCACAATTTAAAATTGCAGCGTATTTCTGCTCTCGCGCCCAAACACATTTTAAAATTGACCTGTGAGTGGTCAAATTTTATTTGAAATTACTAACAGTGCTTTTATTTGCATCAATAAAATCTTTTAAAAACTTTTGGTGGGAATACCTAATTGACATTTAATGTGATACTAGTATATGATTAGACCACATACTTGCCTTAGCCATTTTACTGGCTTATATGCACAAGCTATGATACTGGAAGATTTCCTATAGACTTATGATCCCATTCTTTGTTGGTCTATGTTATCTAATGCCAGATCAGATTTGCAGCTCATTTTGGTTTGTAATTTATACTGAACTTGTTTTTAATCACCAAGAATATATGCACATATGTTTATAAAAAAGATAGAGAAAGTACGCATTTCCTTGCATTAGAAATATTTGTGTGCACCGAAAGACATGTGTACTACTTTCAGACCAGAAATACATTGTATTTTATAAACCGTGCAGCTTTTGCCGCACAGTTCATAAAATACTATTATTAACCCTGTACATCTACTTAGATGCGTAAATGTTGTACCATGGATAGACTTGAAAGTTAGGCTCTCAGTGTTTTCAGTATTTTTGAAGGACAGGAAAAGATGCTACAGAACATTCAAACTTCGAGGGGAACATGAAAGAACAAAGGGGTCAAGAGATACCTTTAAAGATAGGGTCAGATCCTGAAGGAATTTAAGCGGAAACTCTTGAACAGCTAAGACATAGCTGGAAGCCGAAACTGACAATCTTTTACAAGGAAAAATAAGTAATAGGAAAAACACTGGAAGGTAAGACAGCGAATTGAACCAAGAGTGTTCTGATAAAGATGAGTAGTTAGACTCAAGTCATATTTAAGGTCGAAGTGCAGAGAGCATTAGTAGCCTTCACAGTTATTAGTACAGCATGCCCTCTGTTAGCACATCACTTGTTAACTGTGAGGAGCTCTTTAATCTGGTGTCAGAAAAGTGTAATGTTTTTTTCCAAGAGGTTTTGCATACATTAGCAGTAGCAAATTAACAATGAATGAGGACTTTCACAGTAGGGTGCACTCCAATGGACTATGGCTAGTCCTTTGTTCTGTTTTCTCAGAGATATATGCCACACTTACTTATTTTTTTAGTCTACCACTCTGACACCTCCAACCAGTCTACACTGCCTTGTTATGATCTTTGTCAGCCCATTTTCCTATAGAAGGAGCCCCCCCCCTACTATCCAAGGTCACATTCTTCCTGCAAGAGCTTCTGCTGTTTATTTATTCCTCTTTGCTCTTAACTGGAAATCTGGTGCCACAGTGATCTTCTGTGGTTGGGCAGGGAGAGAACCTCGATGCTCTGAAGTAGTCTAGCAGGTGCGACTACTTGCCAGCCACAAACACAGGTGCAGAAACCAAACTGGAAGCATCAAAGAAATTTCTCATTTTGCTTTGAAAACAAGACAAAAATCAATGTAATTTGTTTTTATTTTATTTTCAAATGGAGCGGGACCTTGTGTCGTTCCCCCCCCCCCCCCCCCATCTGTGGGTCTAAGGGACAGGAGGGGTCATCCCCAGTCACCCCTGCTCTGCTGGATCTCCATTTCCAAACGGTGCTGGCAGGCCCTGAGGCCAGCACTGCCTTATTTTACAGAGGTATATCTGCACCTCCCTATAACAAAATGCTGCAGGCCTCAGGGGGATCGCTGGCACTGTTTGAAAATGGAGATCCAGCAGAGCAAGGGGGTGTCTGGGGATCATTCCTGTCCCTTAGACCATCTGATGGGATAAATTGTTGGCAGGGACCCGGGGAGACCGTAGAAAAGGTCACTATGGAGCAGTGGAGAGGCTTTGATGGCAACAATGGCAGAGAGGAAAGGGGGGGGGGGGGGGCGCGAGGCAGAGCCATCATTTTTTTGTTTTGTTTTTCATTTGTTTATTTTAACAAGATGAACCAAAACAAACAAATGAAAAAAACACAACTGAAAAAAAGAAAATACAACTAAAAACAAAACAAAAAAAGCACTGTTGCATGCACACCCCTAAAAGACCCAAGTAGTGGCATATAGAGGTACTATTGGACCAACCGTATAATTCTATTTTAACTATTTTCGGTCTACATTCTTCTCTGAGCCAAAATCTATTTTGATGAGAACAGAAAAAGAACAACTGGACGGACAGTTCTTTCTCTTGACCTGACATTGTGACTAATAGCAACTGATTACACCATTGAGGCAAAAAGGGACTGTCAAATAGTATCCAGATAAACAGGTTTTTTAAAAGTAGAATACTTGATAGAGTAATTTTATCATCAGGGTAACAAATTAAAAAGATTCAGACTTAAGTACTTTTACAATAGGAAAAAAAAAGGCATTGGGTCAAACAAAAGTATTCTTGAGTACTTGCTTTAGCTTTTATCGTGCTCAAGGAGTTTCTGCTCTCTTTACCCTCCACCTTCTCCCTCTGTGCAGTGTACTAAGATGCAATATTAAGAGACAGCCTAATTGTAGCAAGGCTTTTAGTAACTTTGAACTACTTGGTCCTGGTCACCTTCTGCCAAGTTGAAGTCTACTTTCCCTGCAATCAAAAACATATTCAGGGTTAGGAAGGAGGGCTGATTTTTCCATGTGCTGCTCTGGTGCTCCAGGTCATAGATGCAGACACATTTTCCATTCCATAAATTACATGACACAGGTGCATTCTACTTGGATCCTTAGAAACAAATCTGCTTCTGCCTGTAACTCCTAGACTCATGTGAAAAAGACGCAGGCATGATGCCATATATTGCTATTGTGGGTTACTGTATCTCCCAGCTCCAAAACGTCTGATTTTTTCATAGTACTGGAAGCCACAAATTATTTGCACTAAGTGAAATAGCTCATTATAGTAATGTGCATGATCCTTAAGTGAATTTTCTTACTAGAAAAAGCAGAGAAAAATTTCAGGCAACAAGGTATACAAATAAATGGCTTCCATCTTGTTTTCTTATGTTCTTTTGGTAATCCATATCAACACAGGTCCAGGTTCTCTTCAGTATTACTAACTGAAGGCTTGTATTTTTGTTTCTTTTGCAGTCTGTTCGTAGAATTGGTGCTCTCAATTCATGTAACTGCTTAAGATTACTCTGGTCATAGAAATATAGTAAATGACAACAAACAAAGACCAAAATGATCTATTTGCAACCCAACACCAACTCCTCCCTCCCTCATGGCCTCTCAACCCCTTGCCTACGACTGCACTCCATATCTGACCCAAAATCTGTTAAAGTGTTGACACTAGGCTTTATCCACGATCCCTCCACACAGGTCACACCAGTCTTCTTGGAAGCCAGATTCCGTTGTACCACTGCTGTTTAGGGTTACAATTGTTGCTCTGTGCAGGGTTCCTTAACGCTTTCCTGTAGGCCCAAAGCAACTGTTAGGTTATCGCAGTTATACCACCCAGCAATAGGGGGCATAGGATGCAGGGTCCAGCCAGGAGTAATCTCTCTTGAAAAAGCTTGTGTGGGAAGTTCTGTGGCCTGCACGTTTTCCAGCCTGTTCAGTTACAGTGAATTCTAAATAAAGCTTTCCTTAAATTAAAGAAGGTTTACAACTGGTGGCAGCTGCTTCAGGATGGCAAAAGCACAATTGCCTAAGAAGAAACCACTTGGCTCTGCAGATGACCTGGCATGAATATCTGATGGACTTTGAGCTATTACTCTCTGCAAATGTGTGGTCCAATGAGAAAAAACCCCAAACTTCTCCCTATCTTTCTAAATGGAGAACGTAAGAACATAAGAACATAAGAAAATGCCGTACTGGGTCAGACCAAGGGTCCATCAAGCCCAGCATCCTGTTTCCAACAGTGGCCAATCCAGGCCATAAGAACCGGGCAAGTACCAAAAAACTAAGTCTATTCCATGTTACCATTGCTAATGGCAGTGGCTATTCTCTAAGTGAACTTAATAGCAGGTAATGGACTTCTCCTCCAAGAACTTATCCAATCCTTTTTTAAACACCGCTATACTAACTGCACTAACCACATCCTCTGGCAACAAATTCCAGAGTTTAATTGTGCATTGAGTAAAAAAGAACTTTCTCTGATTAGTTTTAAATGTGCCCTATGCTAACTTCATGGAGTGCACCCTAGTCTTTCTACTATCCGAAAGAGTAAATAACAGATTCACATCTACCCGTTCTACACCTCTCATAATTTTAAACATCTCTATCATATCCCCCCTCAGCCGTCTCTTCTCAAAGCTGAAAAGTCCTAACCTCTTTAGTCTTTCCTCATAGGGGAGCTGTTCCATTCCCCTTATCATTTTGGTAGCCCTTCTCTGTATCTTTCTCAATCGCAATTATATCTTTTTTGAGATGCGGCGACCAGAATTGTACACAGTATTCAAGGTGCGGTCTCACCATGGAGCGATACAGAGGCATTATGACATTTTCCGTTTTATTCACCATTCCCTTTCTAATAATTCCCAACATTCTGTTTGCTTTTTTGACTGCCGCAGCACACTGAACTGACGATTTCAATGTGTTATCCACTATGATGCCTAGATCTCTTTCTTGGGTTGTAGCACCTAATATGGAACCCAACATTGTGTAATTATAGCATGGGTTATTTTTCCCTATATGCATCACCTTGCACTTATCCACATTAAATTTCATCTGCCATTTGGATGCCCAATTTTCCAGTCTCACAAGATCTTCCTGCAATTTATCACAATCTGCTTGTGATTTAACTACTCTGAACAATTTTGTGTCATCTGCAAATTTGATTATCTCACTCGTCGTATTTCTTTCCAGATCATTTATAAATATATTGAAAAGTAAGGGTCCCACTACAGATCCCTGAGGCACTCCACTGTCCACTCCTTTCCACTGAGAAAATTGTCCATTTAATCCTACTCTCTGTTTCCTGTCTTTTAGCCAGTTTGCAATCCACGAAAGGACATCGCCACCTATCCCATGACTTTTTACTTTTCCTAGAAGCCTCTCATGAGGAACTTTGTCAAACGCCTTCTGAGAATCCAAGTATACTACATCTACCTGTTCATCTTTATCCACGTGTTTATTAACTCCTTCAAAAAAGTGAAGCAGATTTGTGAGGTAAGACTTGCCCTGGGTAAAGCCATGCTGACTTTGTTCCATTAAACCATGTCTTTCTATATGTTCTGTGATTTTGATGTTTAGAACACTTTCCACTATTTTTTGCCAAGACTTATTACTAGAAACTTCCTTAGGAGGAACACAGTTCTTATAGGAAGCTGATCAAACATTAATTAGCTCACTGTGAAGGGGGGGGCTGGCTCTTCTGAAGTTAGGAAAGAATGACAGGCCAGGCACACCCAGGGAATTCCTTACATATTTGATAAGGCTTTCCCTGCACTACCTCAACCAGCAGTGGATCAGCTCCAGTGGACAAGCCAGCAATGGAGGTAGCAGCCTGGGCCAGAGCACAGCACGATCCCCGTACTCTGGTAAGCCATGAGGGCATCTTATGTGAAAAGCCAGTTTATTAATGGCTTGACTGGTGTGCTTCTTGCTCTGCTGGTAATGGAAAATAATATAGCAAATGTTGCTTACCTGATGTAACAGGTGTTCTCACAGGACAGCAGGATGTTAGTCCTCACAAATGGGTGACATCGAGGATGGAGCCCTGTACGGAAAACTTTTCTGTCAAAGTTTCAACAAGCTTTGACTGACACTGGCACACTGGGTGCACTGAGCATGCCCAGCCTGCAATTATCCCTGTGAGCCACAGGTGTCTCCCTCAGTCTCGTCTTATAGCTAAAAAGCGCAAGCGAAACTAAAATAAAAGTATACAGACCCAACTCCGCGGGGTGGCGGGCGGGTTTCGTGAGGACTAACATCCTGCTGTCCTGTGAGAACACCTGTTACATCAGGTAAGCAACATTTGCTTTCTCACAGGACAAGCAGGATGGTAGTCCTCACAAATGGGTGAGTACCGAGCTGAGGATGCCCGGGAATGCACCAGATACACCGCAGATGCGCAAAGGCGTAACGACTGAGGTGGAAATGGGAATGGAGGGCATCCGCAACACCATAATGGGTTCGTGGAAGGATGTTGGGTAGTGAATTGAAAAAGGTAAGAGTAGTCGGACTGGCCAAACATGGAGCATGCCGGCTAGTCAAATGTAAGCAATAATAGGCTGCGAAGGTATGGAGAGGACTCCAGGCTGCAACCTGATAAAAAAGTACAAGCAGCAGTAACCAAAGGGAAGCTGTTAAGGCTAAGACGGACACAACAGTATGTGGATACCCACAGTGTTGTAGTGAAATGTCTGCTTGTTGGTAGGAAAGGAAATATAGACCACTTAATCAGAAGGATTAGGTCTGTGTGGCCACTGGAAGTAGCAGCTTGACCCTTGCATGAAGGAAAGAGTCAAGTGGAATTCACATGGAATGCAGTGCAATGTAGATAGAATGTAAGCGCAGCATTACTGTCCAGGAATGTGGAAAACCCAGTCTCTCCCTAGGGCGAGAGAGAGAGGTTAGGAAAAATTAATAGAGTATTTCCTGAGGAAAGGAGATACAACATCTACCTGAAAAGGATAGAAAGTTGAATGCGTAGAACTACTCAGTGGCAGAGGAACGGAGTCAGGTGAGTATGGAAAGAGTGCATAACTCACGGACCCTGCTGGCAGGAATGACATTAAGAGGGAAAGAAGTTCCCTTGCCAAACTGTGGAAGAGAGGAATGGAAAGGCTCAAACGTAGAATGTATGAGACTTATAAGGAGAATATATATGTTCATTCCGTGATTAGAGAAATAGAGGCGGCTTGATCAGTGGATAATCCATGGTAAGCCGACTCAGAGAGGATTACCGAAAACGGGAACCCAACTCCCAAAACGATACACCTCCTAAGAGAAAGGTGTATCTATGTGGAGGATGTCTGGAGAACAGAATCCGAGGGAGTAAGAAAAAATGGTGGAAAAGTAAAAGGGGTAATACCTCTTTTTTTTTTTTTTTTTTTTTTTAGCGTCAGGAGGTAAAGCCTGCCATATTAAACGGCAAGATTTATGTTTAGAAGGTTTTGTGACGCTACCAGAACCTAAGAACATCAGTAAGTCTATGATTTGGGACTGACTGGTGAGGGAATAAAAGGTTACTGATATGATGGATTGAGAAGTATGGGAAGCATACTGATCTCAGTCAGGGAGTGGGGAAAAGAATACTGAACCCCATCCCAGTTCAACATTAGAAGAATGCTGGCTACGAGAGGCAGCAGAAGAGATATATTGAAGAGGCCTTTGATGGAAGAAAAGGCATCTAAGGGAACGCATAGGAAACATGTGTAGGGAGCAGAACCTGTGCATCGTATGGAATGATGCAGACGCAGAGGAAAGTTTAGTTAAACTCAGCGTTAAAAGATTTGCCCTGTACACATGTAATTGAGACCATTCGAGAGGATAGAACCTACGTGGAGAAGGTCAGATAGAGCGTTCATTAAATCTCTTAGATATGTGGCCCAAGGACGCATGAAGTGAACAAGGGCCAAGGGTAGAGCTGCGCAGCTGTCTAGCAGAGCAGCTAAGAGGTTGTGCGTGCTTATGAGTTGGAAAGCACATTGTCCCTATGCTGTCTGTCTGTATGCACAAAGAATTGTTGCAAAAGCAGTATTGGAAGGCATAAGGGCATAACTCATGGGTGCAACGTCCAGGAAGTTTATGAGAAACTATGCTGGAGTGCAATAGATGCATAATGGGTTGACAGCTTTCAGGAGAAACTTTATAACCCTAAGGAATTGCGAGCATGAGTCGAAGGAGACTAGGTCCTAGTTCGAACTGGGATAAGAATCAGGGACGAAAGCAATGAAACCACTTAGGTCCATTGAGTATAGAATGTCACTGAATATAACCCATAGCAGTTTTGAATTATGAGAAAAATGCATAGTGGGAAGAAACCCCATAGCCCAACCATGAAAAGTTGAAAGGTTGAGGTTATGGAAAATATGCGCAGGGACATATAACAATGTATCAGAATGTCTGTGCGCATGCTGGACAAGAGGGTCTTAAGACTGTGGTGTCCAGAAGTGTTACAGAAGGGATTTATGGCAGTGACAGTAATCCCAGTTAGTAAATGTATAGTGAGTCCTGAAAAAAGTGAGAGCTCCTTGCATGTACTGAAAGGAAAGTGAATGATGTTACACTCCGCAGAGAAAACAGCATTCACCAACAGTGATGCAAGAGACAGTTCACTTACCGAAGCTGGTGCCGGCGGCAGAGCTTGGGGTTGTAATGTTGACTCACCATAAAGCACATAGAAACATTAAAATAATGTACTTACTGCAGTATGGAGTGATGGTAACCAAAGATACCATTGTACCTGTGACGTCTAAAGAAAGTTGGATTTTCTTAGGTCCAGGATGTGCGGAGAGTAACTATTTTCTGTTAAAAGAAAGAATAGTGCAATTAAAACTCCCCAACCCCCCTCCCTTCTCCCCTCTGCACTTCGTAGCGCCTGGGGGAGTGTACCGGGACTTTGGTACAAGGTGGGGTGGCCGCTCTGATATCTGACCAGATGGGAGACCAGGAGGTGTCCCAATGGAGGATATCATGTAGGCTCCTGCAGGTGTGTGAGCGGTAAGTGGTACCCGCATTTCTGTATGCTGTACAAGGAGACACTGAGACCTGTGGCCAGGCCTCAAGGTGGACTTGTACATGGGGCAATGGTTGCTGAATCTCATGTTTAGCAGATCAGCCAATGCAGCTGGACCTTGGTTGGGAGGGAACCAAGAGTCAGAGCATTGGTCGGCACAGGGACTTGTTACTGACAAGAGAAGAAGCCCTGCTGCAATCCCAAGAAGATAGAGGGGTTCTCCTGATATTGTGGCTAACATAGCTAACATAGTGATATGTGACACTAATACAGTTCTAAAATGCACATGACCCAGAACTTTTCGAACCACGGTCCGAATGGGAGAACACAACTCTATGGGAATGCCGCCGAAGCGGGTACTTACCATCCGACGTGGATCGCCGCAAGACGAGCCGGTGAAGATTGTTGACTCCGACGGTCTCCGGAGTCCTCGAGGGTAAGGCCGGGGACGTAAACGTCCATCTCGCTCTGAAACCCGGTATGGTGGCACAGGTACAGAGGAGACAGGCCAGGCGTGAGTGGCGTTTAGACTGCTAAGTGTAACAGATGGCCATAGTCCCACACCACTTGACGGTGGGGCACGCCAGGAACAGAGGAGCCCTAACGGAACTCATGTTCCCTTCCCTCGTCCCAGCGGCTCGATGTGTCGTGACGCCAATGCAGAAGCTGTCGGACCTGGATCCGGAAGTTCTGGATCACCAAGGACTGCCAAAACTGTAGGAACAGTGCTGATGGCAGTGGTGATGTCGCTCTGCCCCGAGCGTTGTCCAGCCTGGAGAAGGATGGCACCGATGTGCTGGATGGCGTCAGCGGCGGACGATCACGATGTCGGCGATGATGGGTGCCACGGTGCTCGGCCCGGTCTTTCCCCAGCGCCGAGATGGAAGCCCTCGTCGTCCTGGAAGGCGATCGATGACGAACTGTCAGCACGCCTGCTCTGCTCCTGACACAATGGAGTGTCTTAAGCTAATACGGGGCTTAAAAAAGAACCCAAAGCGTGGAGCAATGTGAGGAGGCGAGGGTATTATGTGGCGGTGCTATGTCAGTATTGACGATATTGAAGGCAACCTAAGGGGCTTCGAGGATATCATCAAAATGGGTATGAAAAATCGTCGATGACTGGCCAGGAGAATGATGACAGTGACGGGCACTGACAGCAGTGGCATAGGTATCTTTGAAACGATGTGGAATCGAATAATCGAAAAACATTGCCGTTATTGAAAAAGATACCGGCATCGACTGAGTCGAAGTCGAATCAATAGGGCGTCAAGGACACCGAAGGAAAACGGAGGTGTCGAGGGCATCGATGCATGGAGGCGGGCATTTATGCCGTTTGTGGCATGGCCACGGGCATCAACTATAGGGCCACAGACGTTGACGGTATCGATTTGGACAGACTCAGATTTCCAAGTGTACATGGCATCGGTGCCCCAGACACGTGTGTCGGTGGCATCGATATGGACACGTATGGAATCGATGGCATGGATCTCCCAGTCGATGAATTCCATCCCGGCATCAACGCCAGTCCTGGAATCGGCATGGGCATCGATGCCAGCCATAAGGCTGGCATTGGCATCAACGCCCATCCACGGAATCGAGCCGGCATGGATACCCACCGATGGGACCCACCTGGGCATCGAATTTCACCGATGGGAGCAGCCTGGCATCGACTGCCCTCGATGGATGCATTCTAACATAGATGCCCATGGATGAAACACCTGGGCATCGGTGTCCATCGATGCAAAAGGACCTGGCACCAATGCCATCGACGGACGGCCATCCGGCACCAATGCCATCAACGGACAAGCCATCCGGCACCGATGTCCATCGATGGGGACCATCCGGTACCAATGTCCACTGATGGGGACCATCCGGCATCGATGCCCACCGACGAATCGATGTGGCACCGATGCCCACCGATGGAAAAGGGCTGGACATCGGTGGGGAGGATGGGGCATCGATGGCATCCCCAAAAGGGGGGGTGGCATCGATGAAGTGACCCTGGGATCGTTAAAAAGTGTCTCGGGCAGCGGGTGGCGGCGACCCGAGTATGCATGGCAGTGACTAACAGCGTGTGCGTCAATGGCATGCATCCGGGTAGGGACGGCACCGAGGAAGCCCAAGGAAAAAAACAGTGCGTAGGAGGAAAAAGCCTGGTAGCACTGAAAAGCAAAAAACATGGATAAAGGCATCAGGGCACCGTGGGGGGAGGGGCGCTGATGACATATAAAAGCCCAGGGCGGTTTAGGAGGGTCCCGGTGTAGCGATAGGGTATCGACTGCGTGAGGGTACCAGGGAACGAAGGACTTGAAGCTACAGAGGTCCTAAAGTTAAGGAAAAAATCCCTACCCCATTAGCATAAGCAAGCAGAGTGTCACAGAGATACTCGCAAGCTGTTTAAAGCTAACTGAAAAATGGGGGAAGGGAAGGCTTCAGTCAGTTAACAGCCTTAAGATAGTGACAGGAACCGACCGAAAAATAAGAATTAGTACTCACCGAGCGTCGTAAAAACGTACGCGGAGGGAGACCTGTGCAGGGAAAAGTGTTTTTTGAAGTGAAAAGTTAAGTGTTTCCATGAGGTAATTAGTTAAAAAAATCCTCACAGAGCTCCAACCGCTATGCTGACTGCAGAGCGGAAAAAAGAAGACTGAGGGAGACACCTGTGGCTCACAGGGATAATTGCAGGCTGGGCATGCTCAGTGCACCCAGTGTGCCAGTGTCAGTCAAAGCTTGTTGAAACTTTGACAGAAAAGTTTTCCGTACAGGGCTCCATCCTCGATGTCACCCATTTGTGAGGACTACCATCCTGCTTGTCCTGTGAGAAACTGGATAAACATATGGTTCAGATGATGCACAGGACTGCAAATGATGAAGCTGAATTTGGGGTCCTTTGAAAGTTTCAGCATTTACTCTCTGCAGCTAAAGTGAGGTTCCAGTGCTGGCTACAGCATTACAAGATATGACTGCTAATGAGGTGGCTAATAAATTAGATGAGATTCATGTACAACCAATCCACTGGCATTCTCTAAGAAGATCCAGAAACCTGTATTCCCGGAGAGGTGCCCAGCCAGGGGGCAAGACTGTTCAGATAAGCAGAAAATGTAGCAGGGAAACTCCAAGTTGCTGTTGCAGTAGGGATACCAACAGCAACTATTGGGATAGCTCATGTGAAAAGTGCTTCCAACTCCTGTTATTCTTTACCTGGTGCTATTGGTGTCTGGAAGACCATGATGCTATTGGAATCAAATTTTGAAATTAGTCTCATACATAGAGACCACCTGGCTCTAAAGAGGAGCAAACTTTGTAAAGCAGTAGTCAGATTGATGACCACTGACCAGCAGCCACCGCAAATGAGGGGAGAAATTGACCTTTTAGTGAACTTGGGATCAATATGGACCAGATGGACTTTTGTGGTAGAGACCCATATTTCTATAGTGCAGTTGTATTAGGAGTTGACTTTGTCAGAGCACATAATTCCTGCCATGTGACAAAAGACAGTTTCTTCCTGGTTAATATCCCCTTACCTCTATTGAAAGTAGGTAGGCAGAAAGGTCCACCCAAGGAGGAAATCCTGTGGATTTTGAGGACATCTTTATCTTGTCAACCAGATGACAGATGGCCCAACACAAGATGACTGTGAAGCCAGGGCAACATACACTACTGCCTTTAACGATTCAAGACTGTTTCAATAAACTTGGAGGACTGTCTGAAATATCAGGTATTCAGTTAGGATTGTTATGTAGTAGGACTCTTTCTCAAGTTGGCTCTAAGGATGAGTTCTGGGTGAGAGCAATTAATGTAACTGACGTTGTGATATTGCTAAGAAAAAAAACTGGTAATGGGGACAATATCAAATGTAGAGAGTATTTCCCAACCCAACATGAGGACAGCAAGTGGGAGCTGTAAGAAACCCAACTCTGGGGAAGCCTTAGAGGTGGACTTGACAGAGGCTGCTGTGGACAATAGTGAATGCAAAAAAAATTAGAGCAAATGCTTCTACAATATGGAATGGTGTTTTCCAAAATAAGGAGTTGGGTCAATATGAACAGATGCAGCATCAGATTGTTCTAAAGCTGAGAGTGTTAGTGTATCAGACAATAGTCAAAGAGAAATTAAAAAAGCATGTTGGCCTTACTGAGCCTTCTACATTACCTGGAGTATCCCTGATTGTCATTGTGAAAAAGTTTAAAGGAGCTGTGAGGGTAATTAAGGATCATGGGTTTAATTTTTATATCTATGCAGATAATATCCAACTTTACTACTCACTAGTTACTGATATTAATGTTTTCTCGCAAAATATCAAAGTTTGTTTAACAACAGTTTGGAGCTGAGTATCAGACAACCATCTAAAATTGAATCTGGAAAAATATGAGGTGCTGTTTACTGGGCTGGATTTTGTTTAATGGAATTCCTCTACCATTCTGAAAGGAAGTGCGCAATTTGGAGGATAATCTCAATCTGCACTAATTCATGCCTACATGACGTCTCATTTGGATTACTGCAATGCCCACTGTGGGAGATGCCTTGTAAGGCTGTGAGGCAATTGCAGTTAGTGCAGAATGCGGCTGCCTGCATGTTGTCAGGTGTAATCCAAGAGATCATATTTCCCTTCTTCTTGAGTGCTTGCATTGGCTTCCTATTTCAAGTCGCCCAAAAATGTATAGTCCTTTGTTTAATCTTTAAGAGGTCAATATTCATAAGCATTTACCTGGATAACTCACAAGTTATCCAGCTAAATGCCAATTTTTTGGACAATAGGGCATGTCTCCAGCTAGCCATTTTTCCCCTGTATTCTTTATTTTTTTATTTAGATAGTTTTATATACCGACAACCGTTTGCACATCGTGTCGGTTTACATGTAACTTACAACCAAAGTAAATATAGGCAGTGCCTTTACAAAGAACAGTAGAACAGTAAACGCAGTAACAGATAAGTAACAACTAGATACATTAGAAATGGGGATTGAGACTAGGAGAGACAAAGGAGGGAGGGAGGGAGGGGGTCACTGTTGCCCCTCCACGGTAAAAAGGGGAAGGTTATATACAGGATTTGGTAAAAACATTTGTTATGTACATGGTATATACATGGTTATATAACCCTGTATACAACACTCGTGGGAAAGAGGTTATATACATGGTTATATAATATTCTTTATATACAAAGTAAGGTGAGGAGAGGAGGGCTAGAGGAGGCAAGTGTTAATGCTGGGTCCTGAGGGGGGAGGGTTGGTGATTGGTGATGAAAGGGGGTAGGCTTGGAGGAAGAGCCAGGTTTTAAGTTTCTTTTTGAAGTTAGGTGTGGAGGCTTCGGTGCGTAGGTCAAGAGGCATGGAGTTCCAAAGGGTGGGGCCTGCGAGGGAAAGAGCTCTGTTGGTTGTGGAAATGAGTCTAGTGGATTTTATGGAAGGAGAAATTAGGGTTCCACGGAGTGAGGAACGAGTAGGTCTTGCAGAGGTGCGAGGGAGGAAAGGTGGGTTAAGCCAGTTGTAATGTTCATTGATGATGCTTTTGTGAATGAGGGTTAGGGTTTTGTAAATAATTTGTGAGTGAATGGGAAGCCAATGGAGCTCGATGAGGGTGGGAGTGATGTGTTCTTTCTTATTTATATTAGTGAGGATACGTGCTGTGGCGTTCTGTAGGAGTTGTAAAGGTTTGATGTAGGTAGCGGGGAGGCCAAGGAGGAGAGCATTGCAGTAATCGATCTTTGAAAAGATTATAGATTGGAGTACAGTACGGAAATCAGAGAAATGGAGAAGGGGTTTGAGTTTTTTGAGGGTTTGTAATTTGAAATAACAGCTACTGAGAATAGATTTGATGTAAGGTTTGAAGGAGAGTTGGTTATCGAGTATAACACCCAAGTTTCGTGTATTAGAGGTAAAAGAGGTGGAAGAGAGGGTAGGGGGTATGGGTGTTGGCGAATGTTTAGAAGAAATGAGAAGGAGTTCAGTTTTTTGGGGATTGAGGGATAGGTGAATATCAGTGAGGAGCTGGTTGATGGAGGAAAGAATAGAGTCCCAGTTTTGGAGTGCGGTGAGAAGGGAGTTTGTGAAGGGTATGAGGATTTGCACGTCATCTGCATAGATGAAGTGTGTAACCCCAAGGTTGGAGAGGAGGTTGGTGAGAGGGAGCATGTAAATGTTAAATAGGGTTGAGGAGAGGGAGGATCCTTAGGGGACACCACAGTCGAGATTAACAGGTGAAGATACAAAGTTGTCAGTGAGGACTGTGTAGCTACGATTTTGGAGGTAAGACTTAATCCATAAGAGAGCAGTGCCGGTGATTCCTATGCTGATCAGGGTGTTGATAAGGATATTATGATTCACGGTATCGAATGCGGCAGAGATATCTAGCATAGCAATGAGGTAGGAGTTGCCAGCGTCCATTCCTTTGATTATGGTATCTGTTAGGGAAAGGAGAAGGGTTTCTGTGCTGAGATGTTTTCGGAAACCAAATTGTGTTGGTTGGAGTATGTTGGATTGTTCAAGGTAGTCTGAGAGGCAGGAGTTTACTAGTTTTTCAAGGACTTTGGAAAGGAAAGGGAGGTTGGAGATGGGACGGAGGTTAGATAGGTTGGAGGGATCAAGAGAGGGTTTTTTTAGGATGGGCTTGACTACTGCTTGTTTTAGGGAGTTGGGGACCAAACCTTGTTCAAGGGAGCAGTTCACAATTTTGGAGAGTGAGGTAGCAATGGTTTTAGGAATGGCAAGTAAGAGTTTAGTGGGAATGGTTTCTGAGGGATGGGAAGAGGGTCTCATCTTTTTTAAGATGTTCTCTATTTCTAGAGTTGAAGAAGGTTCAAGTGAAGAGAGGATGGTGAGTGTGTGTGGGGTGGGGAGGGTTATATTGTTGGTATTGGCGGTGAATTTAGCAGTAATATTGGAGATTTTATTTTTAAAGAATTGGGCAATTTCATTGCATCGAGACTGTGTGGAGGGAACCTGAGGTAACGAAACATTGGGTTTGGTAAGGTTTGAGATTAAGGTAAAGAGGGCTTTAGGGTTAAATTGGAGGTGGTGGATTTTTTTGGCATAGTATTCTTTTTTAGTTTTCTGAATGGCGTTTCTATATGCATGCATAAGTTGGTAGTAGATGGTTTTGTTGGCAGGAGAGGGGTGTTTAAGCCATCGTCTTTCAGCTGCTCTCAGTTGGGTTTTTTGGGTTTTAAGTATATGGGTGTACCAAGGTTTTTTATTTGATTTGGTTTGTTTGACAGTTTTTTGGGTGATTGGACATAGGTTGTTGGCAATATTAAGGGTAGTTGCTGCCCAGGAAGATATAGCACTCTCCGCTGTCTCGAGGTCAAGTTGATCTGTAATATTGGAGCAGGCCGTTTCAAGGGTATCTAGGAGGCAGGTCTTGAGCGGAAAGGGAAAGATTTAGGTTGGGAAAAAGGGGAGGGGGTGGGATTTGTAGAGCAAGAGTTGTGTTGATCATGGAGTGGTCAGACCATGGGACAGGGAGGCATGTGGGGGAGTGGGTGGTGTTGATGAGTGAGTTGGTGAAAATAAGGTCAAGGGTATGGCCGGCTTTGTGGGTTGGGGAGTGAATGATTTGAGTGAGGCCCATCGCGTCTAAAGAGGAGAGGAATGCTTCGCATGACGGGGATTGTGGTGTGGAGTCAACATGAAGATTAAAATCGCCAAGGAGTATGGTGGGGATGTCGGGAGAGAGTGAGATAGTGAGAAATTCAATGAGAGGGGAGGGATCCTTTTCTAGTAGACCAGGGGGGGGTGTAGGTCAGGCAGATTTGTAGGGAGTTTGATTTGAACAGGCCTACTTCGTATTGGTTGGGAATATTGCAGACTTGTGATGTGAGTTTGAATTCTTTTTTGGCTATCAGGAGTAGGCCTCCTCCTCTTTTCTTTTTACGGGGGATAGAGAAAATGTCATAGGTTTCAGAGGGCAGTTGGTTGATGAGGGGGGTGTCACAAGGTTTAAGCCAAGATTCGGTTACTGCAAATATATCTGGTTTGGAGTCAGTTAAAATATCATGGAGAAGGTGTGTCTTTTGTTTCAGGGATTGAGCGTTAATGAGGAGTAGAGAAATGAGTGACAGGGTAAGGGCTTGTGTGGAGGGAGATATGGGGATGGGGGTCAGTCGCCTTTTTTGAGCGTTGTGGGGGCTGGAAGGGGGGAAGGATAGTTTTGAAGGGAGTCTGTTTAGGTAAATGTTGGGACAGGGGTAGGAGTGCGGAGACATTGTGCAGTGAAGGGCTAGTGGAGGTATACTATAATATAGTATATATAATGTAATATAATATAGTGGGGGAATAATGGGGAGAGAACTGAATAATGAGATGCAGATACAGTTATACGGGTACAGTTATGTAGATACAATTATGCAAATACAGTTATGTAGATACAGTTATGCAAATACAGTTATGCAGATACAGTTGTGCAGATACAGTTAGGCAGACACAGTTATGCAGATATATAGAAAACGAACGATGAGATGCATACACATTTAAGAGGATATATAGCGTGTAGCAGAGGATTATCTGGAAATGGGCAGAGGTTAAACAGGCTGTTTGTGGCCTGTCTTTCGTCTCCGCAGTGAGGGCAGTGTTTATAGGGCGGTCCCTTGTCACAAGTTCGGGGCTCCTAACCCCGATGGGTTTACGCCGGCCGCGTGGAGCTATGGGGGAGTTCAGAGGTAGATAGGCATAGCGAGCGGAGTTGGAGGCAAGTAAAGGGGGGCAGTCGGGAGGCTTGGTAATGAGACTGGCTGGCCCCCTCTTGTTTTTGAGATCCTTTGTACTTTCTGAATGCTAATCTTTTTGTCCTTACTTTTTAGCCACTTCTTCAGAGAACTATACTAGTTTCCTTTTTCTCTTACATTTATTTATTTTCCTGACATAAAGATTTATTGCCATTATTATGGCTCCTTTTTGTTTAGCCCACTGTTCTTCCACTTCACTACCTCCTCCCAACCCTGCCAGCACCTCCCTTAAGGTATGTCCCCGTTTTGCCACAGTTAGTATTTTTGAAATGTACCCAGTCCTTAGATACTTTCTTCATTTGTATTGTAAGCACTAGCTCCAATATTACCCCTTCCCTCATGGGTTCTATATCTCCACTTGTTTGAGCAGACCCCCTTGAAGAGTCCATGATCTTTCTCCTCATCAATTCTGCAGATGGAATATTCCAATCCAAATCCAGCAGGTCAAAATCTCCCCTTTCATTCACACCTTTTGAATGTCTTCAGCCAGATCTCTGCCTGCGTCGGCGGTCTATAGACCACACCAGTATAGACCACCTCTTTACACACCAGCTCCCAGCACTTCCTCCTTTCCCTGCATTTCAGTCACTTTGATGATTTTTTTTTTTTACACACAAAAAGCTACTCATTCCCCTTTCATATGACCATATCCCATTCATGGGATTCACTAAAACATGTTTCCATGATAGCAACAATATTTAGGTCTGCCTTCGCCATTAGGGTTTGCAGATCTGGATTTTTATTGCTTAGCCCATGGATAGGAAACTCCAGTCCTGGAATGTCACAAACAGGTCTAGTTTTCAGGACATCCACAATGAATATGTATAAGATATATTTGCATGCAATAGAGACAGTGCATGCACATCTATCAATGAATACTTATTGTGGACATCTGAAAACCAGATCTGTTTGTTTCATTCCAAGACTGGAGTTGCCTACCCCTGGCCAAGACTACAAGCATTTATGCTCATAGCTTACTTTCCAGCTATTGCTTCTTGGCTTGCTTATCTGCTCTCCACTTCTACCCTGGTTCTGAAGCGTGGACTAGTGAGCTCATCAATTTCTTATTTTTCACAATCTTCTTTTCTTTGTTCAGGGTGATAGTCTGAATCCATCAGCTTCTATCCACCACTCCCCTCTAGTTTAAACACCAGTCAATGCATGATCTGAATTAAGATCCTTTTTACACTCACAGAAAGATATAGGCCATTGTTACACTGCAATTCTTTATTGCTCCATATAAGGCCCCAGTCCCCAATATAGATAAAACCTTTTTCTTGGCACTAGATTTGGAACCATGTATTGAAGTCAGCTGAATGACAAAGCCTTCTCTCTCCTTTACCGCGAACAGGTAATAATATATGTGAAAATGCTATGGTTTTTTTTACATGTGTCTAAGCACTTCTCCTAAATTCGGGAATTCTCTTTTTATTATACCAACTCCATTTCTAGCCAGGTGATTGGGCCCCAAGTGGATTATAACCTCAACATCCAAATCCTTTTTTCTTCTTCTCTGACAGTACTACGAACCTTGTTAGCCAAGAATCCTGAATGGCATTTAGGGGGCAATAATCAGGGAGGAGAACTTTCAAAACTGCTTGCCTGCGCCCATTTATGCACGTATATGGGCGCACGCCACATTGCTACTGGATTTTATAACCTGTGCAGAAATAATATGTGCAGGCTATAAAATACGAGTACATATGCGCGCACAAATGTTCACACATGTAAAAACCATAAGCTGCGCAAGTTCGGATTTATCCGGATAAATGCCGATTTATATGGCTAAGTAGTAGCACTTATCTGGATAAGTCAGAAAAACACTACTTAGCCAGATAAATTGGAATATAGCTAGATAAGTGCCACTAGTTATCTGGATAAATTCAAATTTATCTAAGTAATGGCAAAGGTGCTACTTAAAAGATGTTTATGTATTCAATGTGATTTGGATCTTTATTTGCTTATCCTTAAAAATAAAAGTCTCATTTTCACAACTACATTTGGACATCTATTTTGATATATAAGTGTGCCTTGTACTTTGCTCCACAATTAGCATGAAAGGTGCTAATTAGCTAGATAAGTTGGAATTTAGCTGGATACGTTATACAAATGATATACCCACATATTTGTATTTCAAATTTTAAAAGGATACACAAGTAGATTTTACTTGCTTTAATTAGATGGTTTTACCCCCCCTAAGTCAGCTGATATATATGTAAGTCAGGAGATTTTATAACATGCACGCAGCAATGAAATAACCAGTTTTACCAATTAGTCTACCAGTTTGTCCAGTCCATCTGCAGCTCGTGAACACCCTCCTGGCTCTTCAGCCTGAAGTCTTCCTGTTTCACTTAGACCCTCTACTTTTAAGATATTTATGATCACTTACACCAGATACCGAGCAGGAGTAAATGTATGCAAATGAAAGAGGTGCATCACTTTGGCAAGTTGTAAAATAGCAACTTACTCATGTAAATGTTGGCCCCTGCCCACTCCGTTTTTTTTACACACGCAAAAATTCTTCTTAAAGGTTTTTATACGGATAAACTTGTATTTATCCACACAAAAAAGTGGATTGAGTATTACACTCCCCATATTTGCTAAAAGTATGCATATACTTCCATGCAGGTGCAAAGCAGACAGGTACAATCGTACCCATGCTGTGTGTGTCAGCCGTATTTTCAATGGCAACTCTGCGAGGCCTGCACCCGGGCAAGTGCAAGATCCCCACAGGGGTTTCAGAATTATCATTTTAACCTTACTGGGGCAATTTTGAAACCTTATGCTGCTATATTCTCCCACAGGAGTACTGCACCCGTAGGACTGCAAGTTTGTTTTCCAATGGAGATTCTGCGCAGGGTTTCCCTTGGAAAATGTGGTCAGCTTCAGAACAAAAATCCATTTTTGTTGCACACAGTTGCACCTGCTTTAAAGCAGCTGCAAATATATTTGTAAAACATAAGCACAGGGCTCTGAGAATTAAAGTTCAGCCTGTGCTCTGCCTCCCCGACCTCTCTCCTCTTGGAGTCTGGCTCCTTTTATTTGGGCAGCTAAAAAGCAGGCATGATTTGGGGGGGGGGGGGGGGGAGAGAGAGAGAAGAGACAATTTTCAACTGGTTTTCCCATGAGTAAGCTTGTTCACCCCTGGAAATCTCTTTGTGTCTGTCCCTCAAGACGCATCTCCTCAAAATGGTCGTAGGGGAAAAAGTGTCATTTTCATACTGCTGTAACCTTCTGCCAATAATATATTACAGTAGCTGGTTGATGGAGGGAGCAGCCTCATGAATCAGCACAAACCAATCTGCCAGCTGGAACAGAAGCCAGTATGCAAGCAACCTAGTGAAATATAAAAAGCATTTTATTTTGTAATTGATGCTTTGTGGGCCTTGCTGGGCCTTCCCTTTGCTTTTTCTTTTGTAGATGAATATCATCAGCGTAGCTTTTAACCAAACTGAGAAAGACAACAGCAATCTAACCATGCAACCAAAGTTAAGGTGTTTTCCATTTTTCAAGTTTTTGTGGCTGGGGTCAGTGTTACACACTAGTGCCCAGGAGAAAATCCTGGTAGGAAGGTCCCGATCCCAAATTTCTTTGCCTTAGGTCTTTTCCCTCCCCCCATGGCTCCTTCTTCCACCCTACCAACCTACCACCTCACCCCCATGCAGGTCCTCTTTCACTGCCACCATCCTAGTTCTCCTTTCTCCTTAGCCACTTCCCAGGACTTCTCTCTCATATCCCAATCTCCAGTTCTTGAACTTCCCAAAGGACCTCCAACTTTTGAGCCTGCTCCCCTCCCCCAGCACACACACATGGCCCCTTCCCAGATCCTCATTCTGCTATATTCCCCCATGGCCAGTTCCTGGGTCTTCTTACTAACCCTGTCTCCCCTGTATCTGTATCCCATATCCTCACTCTCCTACCCCTTCTTTCCTTCCACATGGCCTCTTATTGGCTCCTTTTCTTCTGCCCCCTTATATCGTCCCTTCTCAGGTCTACGTCTTTGCCTCCTATCCCCTCCCCAGTCCTCTCCTCACCTCATCTGTCTCGTCTGGCTATGGAAATAGCATGAATCCATTGGGTGCATGTTCTCACAGGTCCTGTATTGGTCCCATACTCAGACAGGTATCCTTGGTAAAAGGAAACCCATCCAGAAGGCAGGTGGTCTTGCACTAATTTTCCCTATTGCCCTGGCTTGAAGATATCAGTTGGAGGTGGGCCAGTGGGACTGGGCTGTGCTTATTTCATCTTTGGACAAGTCCACATGGGAGCCTGAGATAATTGCCATGGTTGTCCCCTCCCCTAAAGCCAGCAGTTAACATTGCACTTAACATGGAGATCGAGTCACATTGTACATCAATGAAGACATTGATGCCATTAACTTAAGATTTCTCAAAGACTTTGATTTCCGAGGATTGTCTCTGAATTTGCATTATTGTCCCCAATGGTCACTGCCAGCATTATTGTCACCAAATGTGCATTTTCCTTCTGTCTGTGGCAAAATGAGGAGACATTATTGGCACCAAGTCTGTCAGTTTCTCATACTTCCACAGATAGCGATAACCAAGCCTAGCAGGTGCAATCCATCAGAAATCAAAGCCATTGGAGAAAGCAGGCAGAAAAACATTATGGCAGTGGCAGGAGAAAATCTGGCATTGGAAGGAGGACCATAATGGAAGTAGTAGGAAAAATGTCTGGTGGCAGGATGATAGACCATAGAAACAGGCGAGAATATGGTCTGGCAGTGGTAGAAGCAGGAGCTTCAAGCTCAGTCAGAAGCAGAAGCACCAGAACTTGGCCTAGATGGTGGCAGAAGCAGCACGATCCAATTCAACAGCAGCAAGACCCATTCCAATAGTACTGAGAGCTGAAGGACCCATTTTTGGCAGGGGCAGAAGCATGAAAAACCATCAAAGATGCAAAAGGACCCTGGTGATAGTTACAGAAGAAGGGGGCAGAAGAAGGAACATGGGGAGTACCCCAGTAGCTTTAAGAGCAGCAGGAGGGCTGCTGTTACCCAGTGAGAGGTGTGAAGACCCATACAGGAGGAGGGGAGTTATAGAGTGAGTAGGAAGAGTAGGAGATCCTGGCGAATATGAGTTGCTGGTTTACTGGCAGCTGACGGCCCGAGAGCGGGAGATTGCTCCCGGGACCCCTACTGGACCCCCACGGATTTTAGGCACGTTTTGGGGGGTCCAGAGGGTGGGGGGTTGTAATAAACTAAATTTTAAGGGTTGGGGGGGGGGTTGTGAAAAATTGCCAAAAAACCCAAAACAAAACAAAACCCGATCCGTAGGAAAATGAAGTTTTCCATGGGTCGTCCGAGCCGAAGCCCGAGCAGACATGTAAAAACTAAACCATCTCTATTATTTAGTCTTACCAAGTGGGGTTTGTTAAGGGCAGGGGGGACTCAATTTATTAATCTGGTCACAGCAATGGCCTTTTTCAGAACTAGGGGAATCCTGCCATAGAGTTAGACTTTGACTCGGAAAAGGCTTTTGATAGTCTCTTGGCCATATCTGTTCTCTGTATTAGGCAGATTGGGTTTCAGGGGAGATATAAAAAATATTTCCCTCCTATATGATAATCAGACATCACATATTCTGGTGAATGGGGGCAAATCTGCACCCTTCCCTATTAACAGAGGGGTACATCAAGGGTGCCCTCTCTCCCCACTTTTATACTTACTCTCGATAGATCCCTCCTACATAAAATAGCCAAGGACGAATCTATTTTGGGTTTAGAAATGGAAGGAACTTCTTTCAAAATTGCAGCTTTCACAGACAATGTTTTAGTTTTTCTCACTTATCTCAGAGATTATCTCTCTAACATTTTAACCCATCAAGTTCAGTTCAGTGCCTTCGCTGGTCTGAAAATCAATCAAGACAGTTCTCCGCCCGCAATATTGAGGATATGTTTTAAACACGTCCTTGATACATTTTACCACATAGATTGTAACGTCCTATTTTAACGTACACATTAACATTTCACCAAGCTGCATGCTTCAACTTTTTTCACTGCAAGTTTTATTGCAAAGGCCTCATTAAGGCTCTATGTCAATTAGATGTTTTTACCTTGTGACATCCAAATGACAACACTGAATAGACAGCAGTGCCTCCTTTAAAGGTGACGGACAATCTAAAATTAGGGTTGTAGATGTGACTGGTATGTTGCAGTGAAACCATACTTGAGGTCAGCTAAGGGTACCTGTGTTACATGCTGACTTGCGAATGGAGAGCTACTCTAAATCCCTACAACTCCCATGGCTCTTCCCATCTGTGCTGCTGCACAGGCAGTAAGGCAACATTTGTTTCCATCTTCAGTTACAGGGATGACTATTTTAACAGCTTCCTGCTTCAAAGACAAATGAAACGCTTCTGTTTACGTTTCAGCAATCTTGCCAACACCATCAGTGCAGTGACGACTCTTATTCACAGAGGGGCGGATTTTCAGAGCCCTGCTCGCGTAAATCCGCCCAAAACCGGGCGGATTTACGCGAGCAGGGCCCTGCGCGCCGGGAAGCCTATTTTACATAGGCCTCCCGGCGCGCGCAGAGCCCCGGGACTCGCGTAAGTCCCGGGGTTCTCCGAGGGGGGCGTGTCGGGGGCGGGCCCGGTCATCGCGGCGTTTCGGGGGCGTGTCGGCAGCGTTTTGGGGGCGGGTACGGGGGTGTGGCTACGGCCCGGGGCGGTCCGGGGGCGTGGCCGCGCCCTCCGTACCCGCCCCCAGGTCGCGGCCCGGCGCGCAGGAGGCCCGCTGGCGCGCGGGGATTTACGCCTCCCTCTGGGAGGCGTAAATCCCCCAACAAAGGTAAGGGAGGGTGTAGACAGGGCCGGGCGCGTGGGTTAGGTAGAGGAAGGGAGGGGAAGGTGAGGGGAGGGTGTTAGAGGATTCCCTCCGAGGCCGCTCCGATTTCGGAGCGGCCTTGGAGGGAACGGGGGTAGGCTGCGCGGCTCGGCGCGCGCCGGCTATACAAAATGATAGCCTTGCGCGCGCCGATCCAGGTTTTTTAGTAGATACGCGCGGCTCCGCGCGTATCTACTAAAATCCAGCGTACTTTTGTTTGCGCCTGGAGCGCAAACAAAAGTAGGCTATTCGCGTGCCTTTTAAAATCCGCCCCAGAGGGGCGGATTTTCAGAGCCCTGCTCGCGTAAATCCGCCCAAAACCGGGCGGATTTACGCGAGCAGGGCCCTGCGCGCCGGTAAGCCTATTTTACATAGGCCTACCGGCGCGCGCAGAGCCCCGGGACTCGCGTAAGTCCCGGGGTTTTCGGAGGGGGCGTGTCGGGGGGCGTGTCGGGGGCGGGCCCGAACCGCGTGGTGTTTTCGGGAGCATTCCGGGGGCGGGCCCGGGGGCATGGCCGCGCCCTCCGGACCCGCCCCCAGGTCGCGTCCCGGCGCGCAGGAGGCCCGCTGACGCGCGGGGATTTACGCCTCCCTCCGGGAAGCGTAAATCCCCCGACAAAGGTAAGGGGGGGGCTTAGACAGGGCCGGGTGGGTGGGTTAGGTAGGGGAAGGGAGGGGAAGGTGAGGGGAGGGCAAAAGGAAGTTCCCTCCGAGGCCGCTCCGATTTCGGAGCGGCCTCGGAGGGAACGGGGGTAGGCTGCGCGGCTTGGCGCGCGCCGGCTATACAAAATCGATAGCCTTGGGCGCCCCGATCCAGGTTTTTAGCAGATACGCGCGGCTCCGCGCGTATCTACTAAAATCCAGCGTACTTTTGTTTGTGCCTGGAGCGCAAACAAAAGTAGGCCTATTCGCGGAGTCTGAAAATCCGCCCCTGAATACACAAACGCCGTGTCACTACATTCATTTGTCTGTGCAACCTGTGCCAACTGGCAGCAACTGGAACTGACAAGGAAAACCGACAACATGCTAGGAATGGAAATTTGTCTCTTGCCCACCTCTTTTTGCACCTTGTTTGATATATGTCAGCAAACAGCAGTGAGTTCATTATGGTTTGGAAACACCCCTCATCTCTGCAGTGGAGAACAGAAGGTCAGAAGGGATGAGGTGCATCCAGATCCTGGAGACACAACCATTGGGTTCCATAGGAATCCATTCTCTGTTCTCTGCTGTCATCTCAGTTTTATAAATGGCATCTCATCTGCATGTGGAATAGATGAGCTGCTATATGCAGATGGCAAAGTATTGTACTGCTCAGCATAAAACTGCCCTAGCTAACTAAGTGGCAATTTAACTTTAATAAATTGCAGCTCTGATTAAATGCTTGCCATTTATTCTGTGATACAAAGCAACCCAAAGTAATGCTCCCTGGGATCTGAAACACACGGGATGACCTATGAAAAGGGTTGATAAGAGCTACTGATGGATTTTAGTTTCAGCCAGCATCACTTTTTAAGGGGCAATGTTGAAAAGATTTTATGTACATAAACTCATGATTATATCCACATATAAACTCAGTTTGAATATTGCCCCACCCCAGTGCAGGTAAACATACTGCAGTAAAAAGCGGGCGGGAAGAAAGTACTTTCAATTTGCACACCTTGCTCCTGTTTGCAAGCAGACGGAAAGCACGCAGGTATATAATTGCGCACATTCCCCTCATGGTCTGCATTTTCAGAGAAATCCCATGGAGTGGGTCCCTCTTAAAAATCAGTTTGCAGGACCACAGGGGCATGCAAGCATTGCAGGCAGTTCCAAAATTTATCTTTTTAAATATTTTGGGATCTGGACTAACATTTAACTACCATAATCTTTCAATGGGTGTAAATTGAAACGTGGGAGCATTATATTGGTTATAAGCCTGCTTTGATGGAGTACCCAGGGTAAATAAAAGCCCAGCTACCACTGATGATAGTGTTGTTGTGCAAGCATATTTCTTGGCCAGGAGGTTACCATACAATAGAATCTGTGCAGCCACTACAGAAGTCACATATCACTTTTGGCTATACTAGCTAAATGGATGCTTACCGATTGATGGAAGACGGAAAAATGTGAGCTTTGCATACAGAAGTTATTCTGGACTTGGTACTCCCAAAGTCCAAGAATAAACTTCCTCCATAAACTAGCAGTCAGTCTCCAAGGTTAAATAATAAAGGGAATCTAAACAATCCCAAAAGAAACCCTTACATCATTTTTCTTATACTGGCCAAGCTTCTGTGAATGAAAGTCAGCTTAAGAAAAGAAACTGAACAGACAAATTGGGCCTTGCAATCATCATCTGCCCTCATAGTCTGCATTTCTAGGATTGTTCTGTTGTGTGATTTTTACTATGTTCTATTTCCCTACCACATTCTAGGAGACAGCTAAAAACAAAGAGGTCTACATTCAAAAGACTTGATCGGGAAACTTCACAAGTTACCCAGACAAATTTTTCATTTCAAAAATTTCTCTATTCTCTGTTTAAATTTTGCCAGGGTGACTCATTACCTGCACAAAATTTAGATGGATAAAAAAAAAGAGACAGTGATGAGGCACTCTCAAGGTGGGGCTTAATTTTAACCTGTTATCTGGATAAAGCAACGTGGGTAAGCCTGGTCATCCCAGAGGTCAATCCTAAAGCTATCTGGATATCCTTATTTCATATCTGGTTATGCCCAAATAACTTTCCCACTCCGTGGTTTACTCAATATGGACCTCAAGGTTTTTAACTGAATTTGATGTCTCTGTGCTACAAAGTTAAATAAAAGCATCATTATTTTCATCATTGTTTATTTATTGGAAAGCTCAAAGCATGTTATAGCAGGTCAATGTTTGCATTCATAACCTAACAAATAAGATAAAAGGCAGAGATTCACATTTATGTTCATTATCTCATAAATAAGAAAAAAGGCACAGCACTGCAGCAAAGCAAGACAATATTAACAGCGCTAACCTCTCCAATAAAGAGTAGACAGAAGAAGCACTGATACGTCAGATTATATGGAAATAAGAAACTCGACTGATCACAGTTTAGTAACTGGGGTGTGCCGGACAGATACCTAATAAAGAACCTGGATCAAATTACGGCTCAGATTGGGGCTGTGGGCAGATAGCTGCTTGAAAGAGACATGAATAAAAACTAAATCTCTTTTGGGCACAGTCATTTCATTTGTACTGCAGATACTGTACCTACAGCACATGTTTTTAGCCCATTTTCTTTTGGAAATAGGAAAAATGAAGCACATAATCGAGTAAAGTTTTTTAAAAACTCACACCAAAATCTTGTGGTTGGCAGCAACTAATGCAGCTCCAGTCCTTTCCATTAACCCCTTTCCGGTCCACCCCGAATATATTCGTCAGTGAGCCTATTGTATTGTGTTTTCTTGTCCTGAAAGGGGTTAATACTGCATACCATTTAGCCACAAATTATTCTTTAAGCTTAGAGAAAAAACATATATTTTTTTTTACCATTGGTAAGGAAGCAATAGCAGCTCAAATGGCATTTTAAGAGACAATTTTTCAAAAAAGCCCACAAAGCTGCAAGGCCCATGAATAAATTTTACCCAGGGACCTTGGAGCTAATTTTCAAAGGGAAACCACACAAGCAATTCCCTTTGCACCCTGCCTACAAGGCCTTTGCAAGTGAAAAGTATTTATGGCCTTTAAGGTGAATTTTCAAAAGGTGCGTGCGTAAAAATGAGCAGCTATGCATGTAAATTTGCACATGTAAATAAAGGGGCAGGCCAGGGGCATTCTGGAGCAAGGCCAGCATCTATGCAAGTTAAGTTGCTATTTTATTCACGTATATAAATTTGG
This sequence comes from Rhinatrema bivittatum, assembly GCF_901001135.1. Classification (NCBI taxonomy): domain Eukaryota; kingdom Metazoa; phylum Chordata; class Amphibia; order Gymnophiona; family Rhinatrematidae; genus Rhinatrema; species Rhinatrema bivittatum. The sequence continues at coordinate 40,405,715 of NC_042629.1, forward strand.
AGGCTTAATCATGGATATTTAATCCTACTCAATATCTGGAGTGTAAACGTCTTAACACTGAAATAGTGACTGGGTAAGGGGTCTGGGTGAAAATGTGGGACTTCAGAATGAAGAACCAAGAGGGTCTCGATGATCTGCAGATGTGCTGGGCAAACTAGCAGACTAACTGGTAAAATGGTTAATTTTATTTTCGAATGCATATTAGAAAATCTCATGACCTACGCGTGAAAAAGCTGACTTGCAGGGGATAAATGCATCTAATATACGCTTGATAAATCTACTCGTTTATCACCTTAAAATTAGATGTAATAATACATGGGTATAACAGTAGCGCACAGTTATCCAGCAGAAATCTGACTTATCCAGCTAAGGGCTTTACTATGCTTAGTTGGATAAATTCCGAGTTATCCAGCTGTGTAGCGGCACTTATCCAGACAAGTTTCAATTTTATTTATTTAATTAATTAAACTAATTTATATTCCGCCAATCTGAAAATCTCAGCAGATTACAAATCACATACATAATCTCACAAGTAATATCAAATAACATAGCGTACAGAGTAAAATAAGTTAAAAGTAAAATAAACAAACCATCAAAGCAAAGGTCTGCAGACATGAAGATGTCAGTCAGCAAAGGCAAGATTTAAAAAAATGAGTTTTGAGGAGCTTTCTAAATAGAAGAAAGTCTTCCTCTGCCCTGATCTCTGTAGGAAGAGAGTTCCACAGTGCAGGCAGAGCCTTAGCTAGGCAATTTGGCATCTATGGCCAAATGAAAAAGTGCACCTCCTCTGCCACCACCATCCCCTCTCTCTGCTCCTCTGACCACCATCATCATCCCCCCAAACCCACTGCATCCCTCGATCAACATCTCCCTCCCACCCCCCAGCCAAAATCAACATCCTCCTCTCCTCCCCCAGCCACCCCACCCTGTGGCCCTCCTTCTACAACCAATAACTGCTTCCCCCTCTCAAACATATGATCCGTGCCTTCCAGAGTCCCCTCCCCAATCACAAGTAGTGAAACAATGAACAATGTCGCATACTAGATGATGGCAGATAAAGACTAAAATGCTCCATCCGGTCTGCCCAGCAAGCTTTTCTTTTTTTTTTTAGTAGAAGCTGCCGCTCCATGCAGGCTACCTTCAAGGGTAATAGCAGCTGTGGCTCTGTGCAGGCCATCCCCAAACCTTCTGTTAAGGCTAGTAGCAGCTGTAACAAGGCAATGTCTAGGGCCAGAGAAATGATGGGATGCATAGGGTGAGGCATAACCAGCAGAAAGGAAGTAATCATGCTACTGTACAGATCACTGGTGAGATCTCTCCTAGAATATTGTGTTCAGCATATATCTAGCAAACCTGTCATTCCAAAAACAGCACTAACTCCCAGAACTGAAACAGTAACAAGCCTATCTATGAAAATGTTCGCTCTACAAATATTACACCAGGCCCTAAGAACACCAATATGCCTCCTAATGGGAAGCCACAAGCTGTACTGCAATAGATACTTTCACAGAAACTGCACACTAACAGAATCCCTCAGCATGGTTCCATGCAGAGAACAGACACCCTAACCGAATAGAGAATAAGGGATCACAAATTTTAAATGTTCAGCTAAAAACTGAAACGGGAAGCCCAAGAGGCATGCAGTGCACTGCTAGAGAATTACAAATAGAAATGCATTTTCCCTTGCATCGAGCAAAGCACAGACATTAAGAGATGCACTTTCCCAAAGCTGACTTATTCCAATCACTAAAGTGAAAATGAAATGTTTTATTCTAACCTTTGTGGTCTGGTCATTTTTGTGACGGGGACACCAGTATCATCACCAGTAAGACCTGGGTGAACTCTTGTTTTTAGCTAGAAAGAGAAGAGGTTAGAGGGAGGTTCCATTCAAATGCAGCCCCTCTCTTTGAGAGATCTGGAATGGCCGTCCCCCTGAGAGTTTGTTTAGGAGCTCTCCACAGCAAGCTCAGGAGGCGGTCCCTTTAGGTTTGAAAAGAGTTCAGGGCTAGAAAGGAGTTTTGTCTTTTGTTGTTTTAGAGGCCCAGTCAGTAAGAGCAGGCTAGCCCAGCCTGTGACTCCTGACCAGTGTTGGGAAGGGCTTCTACTTCCAGTCTGCAACCTGGCTGGTTACGATTCTCCCTCTGGGTCTATTTGCAAAGATTTTGAGATTTTAATTGAAGGAGTCTCACTGGATATATGGGCCTTTCTTGCACACAGGGCTTGGGGAACCTTGTGTGTGGGATGCCCAGGGATAGGGAAAGACCTGCCCCTGAAGTGGTGGTGACCTGCTGAGAGAAGGACTCCTGTGTTTAAATTCAGTATTTTGGGGAAAAAAAACTGTTTTGTTAGAAGATCCAGTAGGAAGTTTGTCTGGCCCTTCCTTCTAGCCAGAAGCCAGAGAACTGCTTGCTTGAAAGAGGATTCTTCCCATTAGGGATCCAGAGAGAGAGAGAGAGAGTACTAAAGAGACTGTGTAAAGTAAAGATGATCTCTTGTGAGTAAAGGAAACCAACATCACTGGGGACACCCATTTGATGTTCACCACCCTGGGGAGAGAGAGAGTGAGGATTTACTCTCCATGCCATGTACTTTTAACAGTTTTTTATTGCCAGTCTGAAAGCAGTTTTGCCCATCTTAAAAGACCCTGCCCATCTGGGGAGCTCCATGACACTTAATCCAAGAGAGTGACACAAGTGAGTTCTGCACAGATAAGAGGAGAGAGATTGTAAGAAATTGAGAAGAGAATGCTGTGGTGCTGCAGTTTGAGTTTTTGCGCCATTTATCACCATTGTTAACAGTAAAGACTTTTATTTTGGATACTATTGAAGTGACCGCAGGGTACTTCTTCTGCACTCGCTGCACCCACATTAAGGACACCAACTTCCCAGGGGCAACAAAAGGGAAAGTGTAAAGAATTCACCCCTATTACATTGGGCCCTGGAAGTTTATCTCCTCCCCCCCCCCCAACCTACAAAGGATTTGGCCTTGGCCCTGGGAGACCTAGCCGGTGAGAGGTCCCATCCCCAAAGAGCAATAAATAAGTTTGTGTACCCAACCATGCAAGACAGGTGGGGTTACATTTTATTTTTCTAAACGTGTTGGTCTCAGTCTCTCTTTTCTTCTTTCCTCTTCTTATCCTCCTCTAATTCCTTTCCCAGGATCCATTTTCTATTTCTTCTCGCTACCAGTCTTCTTCACTTCCTCCCTTACATTTGTCTGACATTGATCTTACCCTTTTCATCCCATTTTGCTTCATTTCTCTCTGCTCTGCCTTTTATCTCTTCCTTGCTATCCACTGATAGATTTCATCCTCTCTCTCTCTCACCCTTCAGTTCTCCCCTCTCATTTCTCCTTCTTTCTCCCCCTCCCTGCTTACCAATGCCTCTCTATCTCCTTTTCTCACTCCTCCTCTCCTTCCAGCATCTTTCCCCTCCCTTTTCCACTCCCAGCATCTCTCCCACTTTTCTCTTTCTCTGCAGCATCTCCCTCTCAAAATCTCTTCTCCTCCCAGTCTCTTCCCCACTACATATCTCCCCTCTTCCCCAGCATTTGTCCTTGTCTCCCATTTCTAGCATCTCTTTCCCGTGTACATCACAGCATCTCTCTCCTTTCTCTCCCCCACTTCCCTGCATCTTTCCTCCACCCCCTTCCCATCATCTCTCCCCTAACCTCCCCCTTTTCCAATCATTTATCTCCATCCCTTCCTGGCATTTTCCTCCTCCACATTCCTCTACTCAGCATTCCATCCGGGCCTGGGTCTTTCTCCATCAGCTGACTGATCCGGCAGTCCTCTGTGGGGTGGGGGTGGGATAACCTGGCCCAGGCCCGGATTGTCGTCCTGATTTTCTTCTTTCCCACAGTCCAGGATACTCCCCCTCTCTCTCCTGCCAGCAATCCTTTTATTTAAACAATTGCAAGCTGCTCAGAGTCTTATGGCAGCAGGAACTGCACTGGATTGAAGCAGTGAAGGTGCAGAAGGATGGGAGAGAGTCTGCGGGTGCTCTACATTTCAGGACCTGTGGTGACCCCACCCCTTCCTGGTGGGAGGCGAGGTCTGGCAGGACTTTCTCCCATTCTTCTGTGGTTTCACTGCTTCATTTTAGTGCAGTTTATGATGTGTTAAGACTTGGAGCAACTTGCAATTATTTAAACTAAAGGTCTGCTGGCAGGTGAAAGAAAACAGGGATTGCAGCAATCAGCATCCTAACAACAGTGGCATCTATGGCCATGGCCATATTGGCCATAGGCTAGCAACAGCACTGAATTCAGAAACAGCAATTTTAAAAACTCACTCTCTAGACTCAAACAAGCCACCTAAATCTAAATGGGCAGGAAAGGCCCTACTTAACTAGATAAGTCTTAAAAGGCTACATATCTGGCTGTCAGATAGCTGGATGTCTAAAAACCACTACTTATCTGGCTGCCTGATTTAGCCAGATAGGATAAGTAGCATTGTTTAGACTTATCCAGCTATCTGACTTAGCATTTTGAAACTTATCTGGCTAAGTAGCAGCTTTGTTGCTCCTTAACCAGATAAATCAGTACTTATCTGGATAAATGCTGCTACTTACCCGGATAACTTGGAATTTATCTGAATAAATTGAAAAATGTATTTGTGGTTTTTGTTACACGCACGTATATGGTTCCTGGGAGCATTTACACATATTTTATTACCTGCATGTGTCCTATATAGAATGCCAGAGCAGTTTTGAACAAGCCCATATATAAGAGTACATGGGTACGTGCACGCAAGTTTTAAAATTATCCTCCTTGTGTCTTCTTTTAGTGCAAGTAATATTTTCATGCAAACACACACATCCCCCTCCCCATTTGTAGATCTGAAAATCAAATCAACATGCGCTGTCTACTTAAACATTCTCCCCACCGCCCTTCTGCCTGGCTAAAAGCATGTGCAACGTAGAAGCCCACGCACAGTTTTAGGTGGTTGGTGGGGGAGGTTACATTTCAGAAGCCAATTTTCCTGGGTAAATTGTTGCTGACCGAGATAAACGCTTTGAAAACTGCGTTCCCCATGCGCAGCACTGGTGCCGTCAGCCCCCGTGCATCTATACGGCACAGATGAACTAACACAGAGATCATAGCATGAAACCTGAGAATCATTATTGCTGAAATTTCAGCGCCACTTCTTTTACAATGCCCCAGAGTGAGAAGTATGTTGACAACTATACAGGGGAAAGTGCTGACAAAACATGGCAAAATGAAGGCATTGTGGACTGGGTTTTAATTAGGTTTGAGTCCCTGCCTGCATGCGTGTTTATTTCATCACGACTTTACTGCCAGTTATCGTCTTACATCAAAAACTGGGAAAACAGAGGTAGAATGAATGCCATTCTGATGCAGTTCTCTGCTTTCCGCCTTCAGGCATCAAGGCAGGTACGCGACATAGCATAATGGTGCAATACAGCATAACATAACTACCATAATGTAGTGAATCAGGAGCTTGACACGCACCATTAGTGACAGAATATTTGTATTCATTTAATCCTATTTATTCTCTCCCAGTCTCTCTCCTTCTCCTACCCATTTCAGCTTGCTATTTGGGTTTCAAACAGTAACACCGTCTTGTGCAAGTGACATGCAACAGCAGGCTGGAGCCAGGGAGCACCCCAGCAGAAGCAGTACAGGACTGCAGGGCTGGACTGAAGCTGGTCTTTTCCCTAACCAACCCTCTCTCCCACAGGTTGAGCCCTTGGATTCTGGGGGCCGGTAGGATTTTCCTCCTGACAAATAGAAACATAGAAATGATGGCAGAAAAAGACCAATCGGCCCATCCAGTCTGCCCAGCAAGCTCCCACACTTATTTTCCCATACTTATCTGTTTCACCGACCACCAAGTTCAGGGCCCTTGTTGGTAACTGTTGGATTCAAATTTCCTGCCACCCCTGCCATTGATGCAGAGAGTAATGTTGGAGTTGCATCAAAGGTGAGCATAAGGCTTAATGGTTACGGGTAGTAACCGCCGCATCAAGCAAATTACCCCGATGCTTATTTACCCAGACTGCACAGATCCATGCCTTGTTGGATGTTGTCTGAATGTAAATCCTCTTTTCCACAGTATCTGAAGAACCAATATCATGGTTCTTCAGATACTGTGTTCTTCAGGCACTGGCAGGGAGCTGGATGCAGATACTGGCTGGGAGCTAGGTACAGGTACTGGCTTGAAGCTGGAACCAAGGTCAAGGGCAAGGCCTGGGAAATAGACAAGGGACTGAATTAGGCTGGGCAGGGCAAGGACCAGAGAAAGACTGGACTGAACAAGGGCAGGACTGATAGGCAACAGGAAACAAGAAAGCCCAACAGGGCACAAGATTGGGCAAGGTAATCCTAGTAGGCCCGGAGGCCGCAAGGTAAGACAGAAAAGCCTAGGTGGCTGCAGAGCATGGCAGGGAAGCCTGGAAGGGCCTAGAGCAAGGAAAGAGGCCAAGAGGGGGCTACAAGGCAAGGCAGCAGGCCCTGGTAAGCCACAAGGCAAGGTAGAATAGCGAGAAGAGGTGGCCAGGTCAAGGAGTCGAGGTGGTTCAATGAAAAGGCACACAGGAACCAGACAAGTTGGGTTAAGTAGGCCTGGAGCTGAGGCATCAGGTGATCAGTGAAGTGGTGACTTTCGCAGCTGAGAACCTCTGGTGGAGGGGAGGCTGCACAGCAAGCAGAATCATGGCATGGGGAGGCTGTAAAGCAGGTCTTGATCAGTGGAAAGATGGAGGCGCCACTCTAGAGATATGCTGGTGGGTTACCATTATTAGGTGGATAAGGCCTAGTGTGAGGGGTGGGGGAAGGTAGAACAGGTCCTTTAATGGTCATCAAGGATAGGCTTTTATTTTTGTTTCATTTTACCTGGACTTATAGAGGCCAATATGCAAAAGATGCGGAGCTCTTGAATTTAAAAACAGGATCCTAAATTAAGTCCCTAGTCACCTAAATTTAGGGACATAAATGTAAGCCTGCTATTGGTTTTCCTTGATTTAGGATCCTAAGTTAGGTGCCAAGCACCTCACTTTGTTTCCACACCCTAAATCCACCTCCCTAGCCATCCACATTTTAGGATTCTAAGTTTAGGCGCCTAGTCAAACTAGGATCCTAAATTGAGGGACTTGGCCCTAGTACAGTTTCAAAAGGGCTAATTTAGGTGCCTATCTCCCATAGTTAGGCACCTAAACCCTTTGAAAATTGGCTCCTCAAACTGCAATGCCCTTCAAATGAACATATAACTCTGACACTCATATCTTCATTGTTGCCTGTCCAATATAGAATACAATATAAAGTATGACTACTTCATAAAGTAGTTAACACTGAAAATTCTGAATGGCTAAGTGCCTTGTTTCATCTGTACACTCCACAACGGAACTTACGTTTGGCTAAGAAAGGACTCCTAGATATACCATCTATACGAACAGCACATCTTAAGCGAGCTAAGAGAAAGAGCAGTTTCAATATCAGGCCCCGATCTATGGAATTCCATCCCAAGTGAATGGAATATGAAAGGCAAAGTCTTTTAGAGAGATAAAAAAAAATCTGAGTATTAACAGATACTTTGATTATGTTCAGCTCTAAGATAGCTTAAAGTTTAGGAATTTATTTTTAGATTGCTATTACTTAGATAATGATGATATTTGTACTGTTTATAGATAGCTATTATACGGGTATGATTTTAATTTTGCTGTAAACCGCCACAATTGGTCACAGAGCGAAGGTATGTAAGTAAAATAAATAAATAAATGCTGTTGTTGGGCCAGTCACCAATTCTCTGCATGGAGTCAATTTTCCAAGAGTTACCAGGGGCTTGTGTACGTAAAATCAGGATATATGTGTGCATGGAGTACTTGTGCATTATAGGTGAATTTTCAAAAGGTCGGAAATACATCTGTGCTCACCATTTTGTGCATACTTCTATGTAAGGTTTTTGTTTCTTTTTTATATATATAAAAGGCCATTTTAAAGGAAGGGGATCAGAAGCATATGCACAAGTATTTCACAAGCTGTGAAAATACAGTTTGCACTCTTTTACAGCTGTTATTTGAGTCATGGAAATTAAATCTCTTTTGTCTTTTATCTGCAATTTTGGATGGTCTTCATTAAGTGAAGGGGAGGGGGTCAGGGTGAACCGGTAGATGTAATTTACTGGTTCACTGATACAAGTACATGCACAAGTAAGAATTTTCATAAGCAGAGTATGCGGCTAACACATACATTATAAAATAGCGGACTCTGTGCATAAACTGTGGGTTATTACATGCACAAGTTACAATTATTTCTTAAGTAAAATATATATGCATACTTTTATAAAATGCATGAGCTATGCAGATCCTTCCATTAAAAATAATGTGCATGTACTGACACAAACACACGTACATTTGAGGTATTTTATAAACTGTGCTACTGCCTCAAATTTAGACGAGCCAACCTAGTGTGCACTACTGAAAATTACTCTCTATAAGATCAGCTGGGAAAAAAAAATTATAAAATGCGTGAGAAGTCGGTTGAGTAAAAGGACATGAAGTGCGGGTGGTCAATGGGATCCATTCTAGTGGTGATATACTCCAGGCGACACTGGGCATCGTACCTCCTAGTCAAGCACTGAAATCTCTGCTGAACAGCCCACTGCAGCTTGTGCTCTGCCGGCACTCCAGAGTCATGTTAGATATCAGGAGTGGAGCTACAGTGGCATTGCAGGGCCTGGGGCGGTCACTCCAATTCATCCTTTCCCTCCAAGGAAGGCCCTAACAGAGGTGGACAGGAGTTAAAACTGTGGCAGATTTCCAACATTCATGGGATAGACATTTCCAACATTCATGGGATAGACAAAACATGCTTGGGATAATGGCAGAGAAAAACTCCATAGACTATGACAGACCTCTGACAGTACGGTAAGCAAACACAAATGAACAGACCAAATGGATCTTTTCTGCTGACATCTATGTTTCTCTATGTGTTTTTCTCTCTTACAGAGGCTGTGAGCAGCATATAAATAGCACTTCTTCCTCCAGCCAGCAAGAGCAGTACAAACGTAAGACTGGGATTGGTTTCTGGCTCCACACTATGCACCCAGCACTGTGCCAATGTCCCAAAGAAGTAACTGCAAAATGTCTTGGGACTCTGCTTGGAGGTAGACTCCCTTCTATATCACAACCAGAATAACATTTTGGATTTGTACTAGTTTTTGTTGCCTGGTCCTAGTTTAACATGAAAGGTATGAGGGTTTGTTTTTTTTGTTCAATGTGCCAAAATAATAATTTTAAATTATATATACGGTATTACCATCAGTGTATATTTTGCATCACAAAATAATTTGTGAGCTTACAACATTCTATCCCAAAGGGCTATATACTAAATGGTGTATTTTTCAAAAGGTTTAGCTGATAAACTTTGGGCATTAGCTGACTGAGAATTTCCATACGCTGTGCGACTAGAGCAAAGCTGCTTACCTGTAACAGGTGTTCTCCTAGGGCAGCAGGATGTTAGTCCTCACACATGGGTAACATCATTGTATGGAGCCCGGCACGGAAAATTTATGACAAAGTTTCTGGAACTTTGACTGTGCACACTGAGCATGCCTAGCTTGCCCTATACCACTCATCCATGCAGGGTCCCTCTTCAGTCTCGTAACATAGAACTACAATAAAAATTAAAGCAAAAAAAATAGGAGAAACCCAATTCCGCGGTGTGGTGGATGGGTTTCGTGAGGACTAATATCTGGCTGTCCAAGGAGAACACCTGTTACAGGTAAGCAACTCTCCTAGAACAAGCAGGATGGTAGCCCTCACAATTGGGTGAATCCCTAGCTACAGGCTGCTCCCCAACACAAAGGGGACCGACAAGCATCAACCAGGTGCCAACAGGCACAACCACAGTGCTGTTGCTAACAGAGGGGGAGACAGCCTGAACCTAAACAATGGGCTCTAGGCAGGGAGAGTTGGGTTCTACACCTCAAAGAGGTTCTGAAGGACGGACTGGCTGAACCTATCATCACATCAGCCATCCCTATCCAGACAGTAGTGAGATGCAAATGTGTGGAGAGAACGCCACGTCACAGCCTCAACGGGAACTGCTAGCAAGTGGGCCATCGACATTGCCATAGCTCTGACAGAATGAGCCTTGACATGACTCCCAAGATGCAATCCCACCTGGGCATAACAGAAGGACATGCAGTCTGCTAGCCAAATGGATAGTGTCTGTTTGGAAATGGCAACTCCCAACCTATTTCTGTCAAAAGAAATAAAAAGTTGGATGGACTGCCTATGGGCTTCTGTCTGAGCCAGATAGAAGGCTAAGGCTTTCTGGCAATCCAAACTGTGCAGTGTTCATTCGCCTTGGGTTGAATGGGGCCTGGGAAAGAATGTTGGCAGGATGATTGACTGGTTAAGATGGAAATCCATCACCACCTTAGGCAGGAACTTAGGGTGCATATGCAAGATCACCCTATCATGATAAAATTTGGTATAAGTTGGATAAGTTACTAAGGCCTGGAGCTCACTGACCCTGTGTGCTGAAGTGACTGCCACCAAAAATATGACCTTCCAGGTTAGGTACTTCAGGTCACAGAAGCACAGCAGCTCAAAAGGAGCTTTCATCACCTGAGCTAGCACCACGTTGAGGTCCCAAGGCACAGTGGGAGACCTTAGGGAGGCTTCAATTGAAGCAGGTCCAGCATGACACATACAACTATCGACTGCAAAGAAATGGGTGCATCATCTACACCTCGGTGGTATGCGCCAATTGCACTGAGATGAACTCTAATGGAGTTTGTCTTCAAACCAGCCTCCGATAAGCATGGGAGGTAGTCAAACTGTTTGTGCCTGGGGCAGGAGAACTGATCTAGGGCCTTCTGCTTACACCACACAGAAAACCTCCTCCACTTCAGTATGTAGGACTTTCTAGTGGAAGGCTTTCTAGAAGCCACCAGGACCCGAGACACATCCTCATAAAGACTGAGCGGCTGCAGAATTAACCTATGAACATTCAGGTTGTGAGCGACTGAGCCTGGAGGTTGGGATAGTGAAGCCTGCCCTGATCTTGCGTGATGAGATCTGGGGAAGTCCCTAGACTGATTGGTCTCTGGATGGACAACTCCCGAAGGAGTGGAAACTAGATCTGTCTTGGAGAATGAGGGGCTTTGAGAATCATAGTCCCTCTGTCCTCACAAAGCTTCAAGAGAGTCTTCGTGACTAGAAGAATCAGAGAATATGCATACAGAAGACCCCTGCCCCAATGTCAGGCAAAGGCATCCGAGGCTGGTTAGCCATCTAACCTGTTCAGGGAAAAGAACTGAGTCACCTTCCTGTCCACATCCGGGTTTCCCCACAGGCAGAAGATTTGGTTTGCTACCTGCTGGTCCAGAGACCACTCATGGGGTCTGAAGGTACGACTCAGTCTGTCCGCTATGCATTCTCCGTTCCAGCCAGATACATGGCCCATATTACCAGCCCATGGGATAGGCCCCAGGACCAGACCTGGACCACTTCCTGACACAGGAGGTACGATCCTGTGCCTCCCTGCTTGTTGAATACCACATTGCAACTTGGTTGTCTTTTTGTATCAGAACAATTTTGTGGGACAGCCAATCTCTGAAAATCCATCATGTGTACCTGAATGCCCAGAGCTCCAGGAAGTTGATCTAACACCATGCTTCCTTGGACACCATAGGCCCTGGGTGCTGAGCCTCTCTACATGAGCTCCCCACCCCAAGGTGGACACATCCATGGTTAGGACAATTTGGGAACGAGGATTTTGGAACGATATTCCCCATTCCAAATTCCAGAGAACCCACCAGGACAAAGAGACCCGGAGAATGGAGTGACTCAAATGCAAGCCCGGGGGCTCTGTGTGGCCTGGTGCCACTGCGGCCTCAGGATCCCAATGGACTCTGCGCATGTGTAAGCATGCCAAGGGAGTAACAGATGGATGCGGCCATATCACCCAACAGCCTCAATGTGCAGAATTGAAACCTGCTGGTTCTGTTGGATCGCCACCGCTATGGACATCAAGGTGACCACCTCGGATTGCAGCAGGATGGCTCTTGTTGAGCCATGTCTAGCAGGGCTTCTATTAAGTCCAATCGAGGTGACGGGCTGAGATGGGACTTTGGGTAGTTGATGACGAACCCTAGTGACACCAACACCTGGATGGTCAAGCACAAGGACCAATTGGCCCCTGTCTGAGAGATGCTCTTGACCAGAAAATCATCCATGTAAGGGAAAACATGCACTCCCAGATTGCAGAGCTACGCTCCCACCACAGCAAGACATTTTGTAAAGACACGTGGGACTGATGCTAGCCCGAACAGCAACACTCTGTACTGGAAATGCTCTTTTCTCACCACAAATCTGAGAAAGCAAATGTTGCTTACCGGTGTTCTCACAGGACAGCAGGATGTTAGTCCTCATATATGGGTGACATCACAGGATGGAACCCAATCACGGAACACTTTTGTCAAAGTTTCCAGAACTTTGACTGGCCCCTACTGGGCATGCCCAGCATGGCACTAACCCTGCAGCCAGCAGGGGTCCCCCTTCAGTCTTATTTGAAAGCTAGAGGCAGTGCCGAGAAATAAAACAAGAAAACGTTATGAACCCAACACCGCGGGGCAGCGGGCGGGTTTCGTGAGGACTAACATCCTGCTGTCCTGTGAGAACACCTGTTACAGGTAAGCAACATTTGCTTTCTCACAGGAAAAGCAGGATGGTAGTCCTCACATATGGGTGAGTACCGAGCTGAGGATGTCCGAACATGCACCAAATATACCCAACGGAGTGCAACAGGCACAACAACTGGGGTGGAATTTTGTAGAGGGTATCCTGAACCCCACCAGGCAGGCGGAAGGGTGTTGGTACGTCACGTTGGAAATAGGTTACGAAGAACAGACTGGCCGAAGATGGAATCTTGTCTTCCGACTTTGTCCAAGCAATAGTGGGCTGCGAAAGTGTGGAGAGAACGCCAGGTGGCAGCCCTGCAAATGTCAGGAAGCGGCACCGATCGTAGGTGTGCTACTGAAGTCGCCATGGCCCACACAGAGTGTGCTTTAACATGGTCTTGAAAAGGAATGCCTGCTTGCTGATAGCAAAAAGATATGCAGTCCACCAACCAGGAGGAGAGAGTCTGCTTACCCACAGGGTGCCCTAATTTGTTGGGATGGAAAGAGACAAATAACTGAGTGCTCTTCCTGTGGGCAACTGTATGGTCTAGGTAGAACGCTAGAGCCAGTTTACAGTCAAGGGTATGCAGAGCCTGTTCCCCTGGATTGGAGTGGCGTCTGGGAAAGAAGATAGGTAGTATAATGGATTGATTAATGTGAAACTCTGAAGCTACCTTAGGTAAGAACTTAGGGTGAGTGCGGAGTACCGCCCGGTCCTGCAGGAGTTTAGTGTAAGGCGGATAGGTAACTAGGGCCTGTAACTCACTAACCCTGTGAGCTGAAGTGATAGCTAAAAGGAAAATCACCTTCCATGTGAGATATTTTAGGTCACAGGAGCGAAGAGGTTTGAATGGTGGTTTCATGAGCTGACCGAGAACCAGATTAAGGTCCCAAGAAGGTGCCGGAGGACATAAAGGTGGCTTGATATGGAGCAAGCCCTTTAAAAAGCGTGTTACAAGGGGCTGTACTGATATAGGAACATCCCCGACACCTTTATGGAAGGCAATACCGCACTGACATGCATTCTGATGGAAGAGGTCTTTAGGCCTGACTCCGACAAATGCCAGAGATAGTCCAAAAACCTTAGGACTGGAGAGGAAAAGGGATCAAGGGATTGCGAAGAGCACCATGATGTATTCCTTTTCCATTTATAGGAATAAGATTTTCTTGTGGAAGGCTGCCGTGAAGCAATCAGGACACGAGAAACTGAATCTGAAAGGTTAAGTGGTTGAAGGATTAACTTTTTAACATCCATGCCATCAGGGACAAGGCCTGAAGATTGGGATGGCGTAGACATCCGTCGTTCTGAGTGATCAGAAGCGGGGATCTTTCCATCCGCAGGCACATTCCCAAGGGAATGTGCCTGCGGATGGAAAGATCCTGGAGTATGGGAAACCACACTTGGCGTGGCCAGTAGGGGTGTGCATTTGTTTTCACCGTATTGGCGTTCCACAACATATATTGCACTATTCGTAGTATTCGTGGGGAAGCGAAACGTATTGCGATTCCCCACGAATAAACAAATCTTCACCGAATTAAACGGCCACCTAAATAAAAATTTAAACAAACCCCCCACCCTCCTGAACCCCCCCTCCAAAAACTTACAAAAACTCCCTGGTGGTCCAGCGGGGGGTCCGGGAACCATCCCCTGCACTCACACCCTCGGTGCCGGTTTCATCATGGCGCCGATAGCCTTTGTCACAGGGGCTACCGGTGCCATTGGTCAGCCCCTGTCACAGGGCCATCGGCGCCAACTTGTGCTCCTACCATGTGACAGGGGCTGACCAATGGCACCGGTAGCCCCTGTGACATAGAGAAGACCCTGTGACATAGAGAAGACCAATGGCACCGGTAGCCCCTGTGACAGAGAAGATAAGGCCATCGCGGAAAGATTAAATGATTTTTTTGCTTCGGTGTTTACTGAAGAGGATGTTGGGGAGGTACCCGTAATGGAGAAGGTTTTCATGGGTAATGATTCAGATGGACTGAATCAAATCACGGTGAACCTAGAAGATGTGGTAGGCCTGATTGACAAACTGAAGAGTAGTAAATCACCCGGACCGGATGGTATACACCCCAGAGTTCTGAAGGAACTAAAAAATGAAATTTCAGACCTATTAGTAAAAATTTGTAACTTATCATTAAAATAATCCATTGTACCTGAAGACTGGAGGATAGCAAAAGTAACCCCAATATTTAAAAAGGGCTCCAGGGGCGATCCGGGAAACTACAGACCGGTTAGCCTGACTTCAGTGCCAGGAAAAATAGTGGAAAGTGTTCTAAACATCAAAATCACAGATCATATAGAAAGACATGGTTTAATGGAAGAAAGTCAGCATGGCTTTACCCAGGGCAAGTCTTGCCTCACAAATCTGCTTCACTTTTTTGAAGGAGTTAATAAACATGTGGATAAATGTGAACCGGTAGATATAGTATACTTGGATTTTCAGAAGGCGTTTGACAAAGTTCCTCATGAGAGGCTTCTAGGAAAAGTAAAAAGTCATGGGATAGGTGGCGATGTCCTTTCGTGGATTGCAAACTGGCTAAAAGACAGGAAACAGAGAGTAGGATTAAATGGACAATTTTCTCAGTGGAAGGGAGTGGACAGTGGAGTGCCTCAGGGATCTGTTTTGGGACCCTTACTTTTCAATATATTTATAAATGATCTGGAAAGAAATACGACGAGTGAGATAATCAAATTTGCAGATGACACAAAATTGTTCACAGTAGTTAAATCACAAGCAGATTGTGATAAATTGCAGGAAGACCTTGTGAGACTGGAAAATTGGGCATCCAAATGGCAGATGAAATTTAATGTGGATAAGTGCAAGGTGATGCATATAGGGAAAAATAACCCATGCTATAATTACACAATGTTGGGTTCCATATTAGGTGCTACAACCCAAGAAAGAGATCTAGGTGTCATAGTGGATAACACATTGAAATCGTCGGTTCAGTGTGCTGTGGCAGTCAAAAAAGCAAACAGAATGTTGGGAATTATTAGAAAGAGAATGGTGAATAAAACGGAAAATGTCATAATGCCTCTGTATCGCTCCATGGTGAGACCGCACCTTGAATACTGTGTACAATTCTGGTCGCCGCATCTCAAAAAAGATATAATTGCGATGGAGAAGGTACAGAGAAGGGCTACCAAAATGATAAGGGGAATGGAACAACTCCCCTATGAGGAAAGACTAAAGAGGTTAGGACTTTTCAGCTTGGAGAAGAGACGACTGAGGGGGGATATGATAGAGGTGTTTAAAATCATGAGAGGTCTAGAACAGGTAGATGTGAATCGGTTATTTACTCTTTCGGATAGTAGAAAGACTAGGGGGCACTCCATGAAGTTAGCATGGGGCACATTTAAAACTAATCGGAGAAAGTTCTTTTTTACTCAACGCACAATTAAACTCTGGAATTTGTTGCCAGAGGATGTGGTTAGTGCAATTAGTATAGCTGTGTTTAAAAAAGGATTGGATAAGTTCTTGGAGGAGAAGTCCATTACCTGCTATTAAGTTCACCTAGAGAATAGCCACTGCCATTAGCAATGGTAACATGGAATAGACTTAGTTTTTGGGTACTTGCCAGGTTCTTGTGGCCTGGATTGGCCACTGTTGGAAGCAGGATGCTGGGCTTGATGGACCCTTGGTCTGACCCAGTATGGCATTTTCTTATGTTCTTATAGTATGGGCAAAGGCTATCGGCGCCATTTTGAGTAGTGGCATTGGACGGCCGGAGTGCAGGAGGTTGCTCCGGGACCCCCGTTGGACCCCCAGGGACTTTTGGCCAGCTTGGATGGGCCTCCTGACCCCCACAAGACTTGCCAAAAGTCCAGCGGGGGTCCGGGAGCGACCTCCTGCACGCCGGCCGATGCCAGTACTCAAAATGGTGCCAATCGCCTTTGCCCTCACTATGTTACAGGGGCCGACCGGTACCTGTGACATAGTGAGGGCAAAGGCGATCGGCGCCATTTTGAGTACTGGCATCGGACGGCCGGCGTGCAGGAGGTCGCTCCCGGACCCCCGCTGGACTTTTGGGAAGTCTTGTGGGGGTCAGGAGGCCCGTCCAAGCTGGCCAAAAGTCCCTGAGGGTCTCGGAGCGACCTCCTGGACTCCGGCCGTCCGATGCCACTACTCAAAATGGCGCCGATAGCCTTTGCCCATACTATGTCACAGGGGCTACTGGTGCCATTGGTCAGCCCCTGTCACATGGTAGGAGCACAAGGTGGCGCCGATGGCCATGTGACAGGGGCTGACCAATGGCACCGGTAGCCCCTGTGACAAAGGCTATCAGTGCCATGATGAAACCCGCACTGAGGGTGTGAGTGCAGGGGATGGCTCCCGGACCCCCCGCTGGACCACCAGGGAGTTTTGGTAAGTCTTGGGGGGGTCAGGAGGGTGGGGGGTTGTAGTTATTTTGAATTTTAGCTGGCACACGAATAGAAATCGCCGTATTAACTCATCAGGGCGCCATACAGCCGAATGCAACGTATCTGCTCCTCGACGAATCCGAATCACGAATGCAACATATGGCGTCCCTCTGCACATCCCTAGTGGCCAGTGAGGTGCTATCAGGATCATGGTTCCCTTGTCCTGACGGGGCTTCACGAGAGCCTTCGACAGAAGAGGAAGTGGAGGGAATGCATAAAGCAGACCGGATGCCCACGAGAGGGAGAATGCATCTCTGGGCTGAGAGTGTTTGCTGTGAATAAGGGAGCAGTAATTGTCCAGTTTGTGGTTCTGAGGGGACGCAAAGAAGTTTGTCTGAGTATAACCCCATTGTTGGAAGATGAAGTTCGCTACTGAGGGGTTGAGAGACCACTTGTGCGGTTGGAAGACACGACTCAGCTTGTCTGCCAAGACGTTGTGCACTCCCGGCAAGTAGGTGGCCCTGAGGTACATCGAGTGGGAGAGCGCTTCCGACCAAATCTGCGCAGCTTCCTGACACAGAAGGAAGGAGCCTGTGCCTCCCTGCTTGTTGATGTACCACATGGCCACCTGGTTGTCCATCTGAATCAGGATGACATGATTTGATAGGCAATCCTGAAAAGCTCTGAGAGCATATCGCATTGCTCGAAGCTCCAGGAAATTTATCTGATGTTTGGCTTCCTCTGGAGACCAAGATCCTTGTGTCTGCAGATCGTTCACATGGGCTCCCCACCCGAGGTTGGAAGCGTCGGTGGTGAGAATGAGTTGAGGATCTGGTAGTTGAAAGGGCAGTCTCTGGAGGAGATTGTTCTGATCTTTCCACCAGGTGAGAGACAGACGGAGTGAGTCGGTGATGTGGACAATGGTCGACAGAGGCTGAATAGCTTGAATCCATTGTGACCTCAGAGTCCAATATGTGAGCCTCATGGCCAGGCGAGCCATTGGTGTGACACGGACTGAGGACGCCATGTGTCCGAGAAGGACGAGGAATTGCCGAGCTGTTGCTATATACTGAGACTGCAACTGCTGAGCGAGAGACACGAGGGTTAGTGCTCGTTGTTGAGGTAGAAAGGCTTTTGCCTGCAAGGTGTCCAAGTCTGCCCCAATGAACGACAAGGTTTGAGATGGGACTAAATAGGATTTCTCGTAATTGACGAGAAATCCTAGAGAAATTAGAATGTGTAGGATCAAATCGAGGGACGACCGAGTGGCCTGCTGGGTTGGGGCCCTGATTAACTAGTCGTCCAGATAGGGGTAGACGTGAACACCTTCTTTCCTGAGGAAAGCTGCGACAACTACGAGACATTTGGTAAAGACTCGTGGTGCCGATGCTAGGCCGAATGGAAGCACTCGGTATTGATAGTGCTTTGGGCCTACTAAAAACCTGAGGTACTTGCGATGAGCTGGAGATATCGTAATGTGGGGGTATGCGTCCTGGAGGTCCAGAGAGCAGAGCCAGTCTCCTCTTTGCAGAAGAGGTAGAAGCGAGCCCAAGGTTACCATCTTGAACTTTTCCCACTGGAGGTACTTGTTGAGGGCACGTAGGTCCAGAATTGGATGAAGCCCCCCGGATTTTTTCGGGATCAAAAAGTACCGGGAATAGAACCCTAGGCCTTGCTGCGAAAGTGGGACGGGTTCTATTGCTCTTAACTGGAGAAGAAGGGAAACCTCCTGCTCCAGAAGGAGAGAGTGGTCGGGTACTCTCCACGCTTGCAGAGGTGGTGAGTCCGGTGGAAGAGCAAGAAAGTTTAGGTGGTAACCATGAGCGATGATTGCTAGTACCCATTGGTCGGTTGTGATTGATTGCCACATGCCGTGAAAGTGGCACAATCGACCTCCCACTGGTATGCTTGGCAGAGGAATCAGGCTGCTGTTCTCCAAGGGAAAGTCAAAAACCTGAAGCAGGCCCCGGCTGGGGAGCTGCTTGCGGCTTTTGCTTCCGGGCCTGGCGAGGCTGAAGTTTTTGATAAGGCCTCGTAGTTCGGGACCTTGGTGGTGGAGGATAGTACTTCCTTGGGTGGAAGAATGACTTCTTAGAGTCCTTCCTGAAGGGCTGTCTAGAGGAGAAGTCAGAAGGTATCGATGAGAGCTGTTTGAGGGTCTCATGATTGTCCTTTAATTCAGCCAATATTTGCTGAATCTGTTCACTGAACAGATTGTCTCCTACACAGGGCAGGTCAGACAGCCTGTCGTACTTCTGGGAGAAAGTCAGAAGATTTGAGCCAGGCCCAGCATCTTGCCGAAATGGCAGTTGCAGACACTCTAGTAGAGGTGTCGAAGATATCGTAAGCTGTTCTTATCTCATGCTTTCCTGCCTCAAACCCCTTGTTGACAAGGATTTGAAGCTGTTCTTGGAATTGGTCAGGCAGGGTTTCAGAGAAGTCCTGTATCTGCTTGAAAATGACCCTGTTGTATTGGGTCATGTACAGCTGGTAAGAAACAATTCTGGAGATGAGGATGGCCCCTTGGAACACTCGTCGACCAATATTGTCTACGAATTTCTGTTCCTTAACAGGAGGGGTAGAGGAGTGAGGCTTCGTCCTTTTTGCTTTCTTTTGAGCCGATTCTACCACAACTGAGTGGTGGTCGAGCTGAGATTTTTGAAAGCCAGGGACTGACTGCACTAAATAGGTAGTGTCAGCCTTTCTGTGTACTGGAGCAATGGATCCAGAGTTTTCCCAGTTCTTTTTTAGGAGGTCAAGAAGAACTTGATGAATGGGAATAGAAGTGATCATTTTAGGGGCATCCAGGAATTGGAGAAGCTCCATCATCTGGTGCCTATCATCCTGCTCTGTTTGAACTGAAAAGGGACCAAGTCAGACATTTCCTTCACAACATTAATGAAAGAAAGGTCCTCTGGAGGAGAATGCTTTCTGCTTTCAGTAGGAGAGGGAGGTGAAGGTAAATCATCGGTTCTGTGGAAGTATCATCTCCCCAGGTGTCATAAGGATCAGATGGCTGACCTATAGGACAAGAAGGGGGTTGGATACCCGAAGGGCCCGGCTGAGGCTCCGAGAAAATCGAAGGAATCACCGGGGGCACCGTGGACGCCCTGGAGGGTATTGGTGCCGGCATCAAAGGCATCGATGGCACAGATGTGCGTATCGCCCCGATGAATGAATTGGTGGTGAGGGATGACATGGCATCGATAGCTGAGGCAATACCCCCGAAGGAGGAATGCGGAATGGTGTTTCTCCTCCCGATGAAGCTGTCAACGGGGAGCGCACCAGAGCCATCGGAGACCTGGGAATCACCGGTGGAAGGGCAGTCATAAGCGCCTCCATCCGGGATATCAGCGGTGCCAGCGCTGCTGGAATCGGGTCGGTGACCAGTTCCACGCTCGGTGCCGGTGTCGGTGCCGGAGGAACCTGGAGCCGTTGCATCGCCTTGTCGATGGCCTCCTGGACCAGCCGGTCCAGTTCTTCCCGGAGACCTGGAGCAAGCAGCGCCGGCTCCGTGATGGAAGAGGGAGGCGGAGGCACAGTCGGAGGGACCACCTTTACAGGCGGAATCGCGACTCCCAAACCCCGATCTGGTGAGAGTGGCCTCGATGTCCCGGTCGCAGGAATGGTCAGTGCCGTTCCTGGACGGGGCTTCTTCGATGGTGGCTCAGACGGTGGCGAGGTCGATGATTTCATTCCCTCGACGGTCCGAGACTTACGATGCCGATGGCGATGTTTCTCCCTACGATCCCCTCGATCTTGAGGGGGAGAAACGGGAGTCAATGGCCGTGAAGACGTCGATGGCGGGAGGTCACCGGACGGTGGTCGATGCTGGTGCAACTTCGACGGTGCCGGTTCCGATGACGTTGATGCGATGGACGGCGTTGGGGTGTGAGCACGGAAGAGGAGTCCCATCTTCTCCATTCTGGCTTTGCGACCTTTTGGTGTCATGAGAGCACATTTGGTGCAAGTCAGGACATCATGCTCATGGCCTAAACACATTACACAGACTCCTTGAGGGTCTGTGATAGACATGGTGCGAGTACAGTCCGGGCACCGACGAAACCCCAACGCCATGGCCATAGAAAAAATAGAGCCGCAGTACGTTCGACGGCCAGTAGGCCGCGAGGGCCAAACTCGACGGTAATCCACGAAAAACGGTCAAAACTTACCGGAGTACCGCGGCCTGAGAAAAGTTGAGGAGGGACCCCTGTGGGACAATTTAAATTTAATTAACTCCGTGAGGAAAATTCCTGTCAGGAATCTCTTCAGAGCTCCTAAACCGCGAGGCTACTGCTGCACGGAAAAAAGAAGACTGAAGGGGGACCCCTGCTGGCTGCAGGGTTAGTGCCATGCTGGGCATACCCAGTAGGGGGCCAGTCAAAGTTCTGGAAACATTGACAAAAGTGTTCCGTGATTGGGCTCCATCCTGTCATGTCACCCATATGTGAGGACTACCATCCTGCTTGTCCTGTGAGAAACGTCCTGTGACTTGGGAAGATCTTGATGTGAGTGTATGTGTCCTTTAAATTGAGGGAGCATAGCCAGTCTCCTTTTTTCAGGAGGGGAATCAGGGTGCCCAGGGAAACCATATTGAACTTTTCTTTTTTGAAAAACTTGTTCAAGGCCCGCAGGTCTAGGATGGGATGGAATCCCCCTGTTCTCTTAGGAATCAGGAAGTACTGAGAGTAGAATCCCTGCCTTTTTTGCCTTGTTGGGACAGGTTCAACCACTCTGGCCATTAAGAGGGCAGAGAGCTCCCGTAACAGTAACTCCTGATGTGCTATTGGCCCCCCAAAACAGGCATGGAGGGCAATTTGGCAGAACATCCAATTGGTTTAATTGGTACCCTTGACGGATGATGGACATAACCCACTGGTACAAGGTTATACTGGGCCACTGATCCACAAAGAACCGTAGCCAGCCCCTGACCGGGGGGGGTCCGTCTTGGGTACAGGTGGCAGGCTTATACTCCCTACAATCCAGTCAAAACCCTGTCCCAGGATTTGGCTGTGGAGCTGGCTGAGGCTTGGGAGCTCTATGTTGCCTGGAACAGCCATAGAGCTCACCCTCTGGGAATGGTAGTGAGGGGCCGGAGAATAGTACTTCCTCTGGTGGGAGAAAGACTTCCTCTGACCCTGCCTCACAGACCTGGCTGAGGAGGGAAGGACTGAAGTGCTGGCGGAGAGCCGCTGGGGAGGTCTCTTGGTGATCCTGTAACTGGACCACTGAGTCCCTCACCTTATCTCTGAAGAGATTTTCTCCTGTGCACTGCAAGTCAATGAGTCTTTCCTGTACCTCCGGTTGGAGATCTGAGGCCCACAGCATGCCATCCTGTGGGCTCAGATTCCTGCTGCAGACACTCTTGATTCCGTCTAGAAAACATCATAGGTTCAACGAACCTCGTGGTTTCCACATTCCAAGCCCTGACGTACCACGATAAGAAGGGGTCTTGCTGCTGCTGAGGCGGTCACTCTGCCATCTCTTGCATCTGCTTCCAGAGGTTGCATGAGAATTGGCTCATGTATAGCTGGTAAGAGGCAATGCAGGCAATGAGCATAGTCCCTTGGAATACTTTCCTCCCAAGAGTGTCCATTGCTTTATGATCCTTGCCCGGGGGCACTGAGGTATAGGTCAGAGAGCGCTTGGCCCTCTTGAGAGCAGATTCAAACACTACCGATTGGTGTGACAGCTGATGCATCTTGAATCCGGTAGCCTGTTGAATGAGGTAAACCCCATCTGCCTTCCTGTTGACAGGAGGTACCATGAGGGGGTGTTCTCAGATCCTCAGCAGCAACTCTTTAAAGATCTCGTGCACCAGGATCACCATGATCTCTTTAGGAGCATCCACGAACTGGAGGATTTCCAGAATGTTGTGTCTGGCATCCTCCTCCGTCATTAACTGAAAAGGGATGGCCTCAGCCATTGCTCGTACAAAACCTGCGAAGGCTAAGTCCTCTGGAGGATACCTCCTTTGTTCATCTGGAGGAGATGGTTCTAAAGGGAGACCTAGGAGAAGGATTCTGCAATGTCAACCCCCAAGGTCATATGGGGCCTCATCGTCACTATAATCCACAGGAGATGGGGCTCTGGGTGCTCGGCCTTCATCAAGCGGCACGGGCATTGGTGGTACCAGTGCCGGCCCTAGCAAAGCTGGATGGGGGGGCTGCAGTTCTCTGTGTCCCTGACAGCCTCAATGGAGCTTCCTCCTCGGAGGAACCAGCAATGAGCACCGTATCCATCGGGGGAAGTACTAGTGCCCCGCCGGGCATCGATGGCCTCCCAGGAACTGACGCCAACTGGGTTGTTAACACACCAATAAGCATGTTGAGCTGTTCCAACAAGGCAAGTGCCGGCACAGGCACTGTCAGTGCTGCTAGTTCAATGCCCTACAATGCCCACTCCACTGCCAGCTGGACCCTGCGTTCCAGCTTCTCTTCAAAAGATGCTGATACGAAAACAAACTGGGAGGCAGTAGAGGTGGCCAAATCTTCCTCAGATCCCTGAGGTGGATCGGCAACTGGCATCAGAACCAGTGGAGTCCTTCGTGGACCCCCGGCTTCGATGGAGGATGGGTAGTCCTTGCCGCAGGGTTGCTTTGGGGGCATCACGGCAAGAGCCGGTGCCTTTTGAGCCTGGCACCATGCATCAAAGCTGACCGGAGCTGATGCTTCCTCGGCTTCCCTTGGTGCTCAACCCGGTCTTTCCCCAGTGCTGAGGTTGATGATGATGAACCCGACATCCTCGACCTGGAAGAGACCAACAGGGGCCAGTCCCCAGCACCCCTATCCGCCGATGGCATCGACAGAACAGACAGCCTCGCCAATGTCTCGGTGTCCATCAGTGCAGATGCCACCGATGCTGATGTCTATGGCTCGGACTTCCTCGACCCAAATAATTTCTCCATCTTATTGAGTCAAGGACCACATACCTTAGGGGTCATCTGGGTGCACACGAGGCAACCCCGGATGTCATGCAAGGTTCCCCAGGCAGAGGAGACACACCTCTTGTGGGTCCAATGATGGACATGGTCCTTGGACATTGGGGGCGTTGACGAAAACTGGACGAGGCCATGACTAACATAAAAAAGGGAAAAACGAGAGACAATTTACAAAGGTAATTTTTTGAAGTCAAGCCACGAGCTCACTAAACAGTGAGGCAAAAGCTCCAGGGAAAAAAAGAGACTGAAGAGGGACCTCATATGGACGTGTGGTATAGGGCATGCTCAGTGTGCGCAGTCAAAATTCCAGAAACTTGGACATAAGTTTTCCGTGCCAGGCTCCATCCAATGATGTCACCCATGTGTGAGGACTACCATCTTGCTTTGTCCTAGGAGAAATATAGACATCTGGTTCACTAGGTAGGTATATTTGATCTGCTTTAATTGTGGCCAGTCATAGCAAGGATTTAGGTTATTAGCGGGTAACCCTCCCGAGTCCTTCCAGCTGAAGAATTCCTGATCTGTCAGAAAATTTGATTTGCTAATCAAGGCTGCGGGTAAGGTAATCTGCAGAATTTGTGAGTTCTAATGCTGGTCAGGATAGTTATTCAGGAAATTCCAGGGAGTTCTTTTGCAGATTGGGGCTTCAGGTGGGAGAATTATACAAGGGTTTAGGAGTTTCTAAACTGGGGGTTTAGGAGGGAGAGTGGTGGGATCTGAAGACAATATTGAGCTTGGGGAGGGACTGAAGGGTGTTCAATAAGTTCTGGGTTTTGGGACAGGCACAGAACTTGAATAAAGGATCATGGCTTCTGGAATCATTTTTTTCACAAAGCCTCCCAGCAGCCATAAAGCTGATGATTTTAGCTGGCTAAATTATACATAGAATATTATCTAGCCACAATTTAGCTGATTATGTTGCTGTTGAAAATTCACCTAAAATTTAGCCAGCTGTCTACCTGCATGGCGGCTTGCTGAAATATTACTTCTTTGTGACTTTATCCAAGTTACAGGGTGAAAGGTAGATGGAGGAATGAAAATGGCTCTCCAGTTGGCAGCTCTTTGCTGTCATTGCTGTGTTACTGCACTTTGAGACTTTTTGGCCAGTGTTTGTTAGTGAGCATGGTATTTTACTATTGACCCATCTCAGTGCATAAATGATTTGCTCAAAATCGTATCAAGTCATTGTTGGAGTGGAGACTCATACGCACATTGCAAGAGCTTTTCTGACTTGCAGTTATGCTGCTTCGGCTACCCTTCTTTCTATTGTAGCTTTTTTGGTCAGCAAGTTTCTTTTTAAAATGTCCATGCTAATGCATTCTG
The DNA here is from genome assembly GCF_901001135.1 of Rhinatrema bivittatum. Classification (NCBI taxonomy): domain Eukaryota; kingdom Metazoa; phylum Chordata; class Amphibia; order Gymnophiona; family Rhinatrematidae; genus Rhinatrema; species Rhinatrema bivittatum. Next base: position 40,430,996 of record NC_042629.1, read on the forward strand.
GGAGCTGTAGCCTATATTGCCACAATAAAATGAAGACTGTGAACGAAAACCACAGCTGGACAGAATGCCCAACACAACGTCTTGGTCACAAGGGGCCCCTTTAGACATGAATAAGATTTGATTGTTCTCACTCAGCCAGGGCTGGGAAAACTGTACTCTTTATCCAACTGATGGAAACTTGGAATGGCAGCAAGTCCCCTACGGATCTGTCCCATTCAGCCCATTGTCTCTTACCTCAGTGGCGCACAGTGTACCCCTGCTGTTGTTCACACTCTGGTTTCGTGTCTTACTGGCACCCCTGCTGAGTCATAAGCCCGTGGAGGCCTGCCTCTGCCCCTCCTCCCCCACTATGCACAAACTAAACCCGTCAACGTGACTAGAGGTTTTCTTCAAAACAATGTATTTTGATTTATCTTCCCAGATGCTGTTGTGAAATCACATTTTTCCTGTCCTGAGCAATAAAATAACAGCAGCGCTGCACTGGCAAGCTCCGATTCCAAAACAGAACAAATCACAGGATGGTTGACAACATTGCTTGTTTTTCCATACTAGTTTCTAAACATTCAAACCAAGGGACACTTTGCTCTCTTTGGACTTCTGCGATTTTGTGCTGGATTATCTTGTTCTTCATAGTTCTCAAAAGTAACAGTTTGTATGGGGGTAAGCGCAATTGTTTCCTTTAATTTTTTATGGAGCCTGTGCAGGTGCGTCCTAGGGTTGAGAACATAATTTTTCCACATGATCAGAAGGGAAGGTGGGGAAAGGGGTGCTTTTTCTATCACAGTGCCACCACTTACCTCTACTGCCAGTCTACCACCATGGAGCCAAGCTTTTTCTTCTACTGCCCGCGCTCCCTTTCCCCTGCATCTGCCTTCCTGCCTCCGGCATGGACCCTCCCCGCCACCTTCCCCAGTACCTGGCCCCCTGCCTCTTTCCCCAGCATTACCTGCCTTTTTCCCCCTCTCCCTAGTATCTCGTCCCCTTCCTCCCCCCCCCCCCCCCCCCCCCTTTTTCCTAGCATCCTCTCCCTTGGCCTCTTTTCACCTTCCCCAGCATCTGCCCCCTTGTCTCCTTACTACCTGTCCCAGCATCCCCCCCCCCCCCTCCTTAGCATCTGCCTCTTGCCTCTGCCATCCTTCCCCCATTTTTCCCCCATCTCCCCTTCGGTCTACATGTGTGAGTCAGTGGCTCAAGTTATTTATTTACCTGCCACACTGCTCCTTTAAACTGTACAGCGTGCATCAGAGGAAGATGCAAAAGGGAGCCGTTGGGGCAGCCTGCTCTGATTTTGGAATCTATATTCAAAAGGTTTGGGTCTAAAAATAATGAGCTCCATATTCAGCAGCGCGGGGAGCAGGTAAGTAGTCCAGGTTACCCGGTTAACTTTACCCATGTTATTTTTTTCACGGTATATCATGAGCAAGTGACCACTCCTATTTTATTTGTGCTGCAAGTTTCACAGCAAAAATATGTGCTGGGCCAAAAGTACTTGCAGCCTCGGTTGCAAAGCAAACAGTTTGCAATGTGCCCCTTTAATGGCACTGGCTGCAGCAGCTCCACATCTTGCCCATGGGCTCTTATTTGCCACGGCAGTCAGCACTGCAATTCACTGTTGCTGCTTTATGGCAACCTGATGTTGCCTCAATGTACATACCATGTCCTTTTCATGTTTATAACCCACTTCAGGGCAGTGACTACTCCACTGGCTTTATCCAATTATAAAATATGAGCTTACTGTAAGGGGGCTTTCACTGCCTCCTCCCTCAAATCCCCTTCCCCCATGAAACTAGGTTAGCTAAAGGGCTGATGATGAGCACCAGCACAGAAGTGGTGAGGAGGAGCAGCTAAGTGATAACACACCAGGCATTGCTGGGGTTTTCATCAGAGGAGCATAAATGAGGTTTATGTGGGAAGGAATATGCCTTCAGAGAGTGTAGGGAAAGTTACGCCCTTCCTACCTGCTTGATGCCCCCCTGCAAAGTAACCTGCAGACAGGCGGCCACCCTGGGGCTGATTTCAAAGCCTTATAGCCCTGTGGGAGGTCGCTGTAATTACTGATGACTTTACAAGTCAGCAGCTGCATGGTGGTGAAGATAAATAATTCACTCCAATTGATGGGCTTCTCTAATAATAATAATACTAATAAGGCTTGAATTTAGCATTTTTTTTTCTTTTCTGCAAATCACGGTATGGAGTCTACTTGCACTCAAACAAAAACCTGACTTTTGCATTTGTCAGGAAAGCTTACCAAGGTTTCAGAGAGATGTAAACAAAGCATAGGGGTTAACTTGTTAGTAGGTTAACTGCCTTTTGTTCCCCATCCAAGGAGGGAAGCGTACATGTGAGCAAGTGGGTTTGAGAGAGTCAGTCTCAAATAAATTTTTTTCTCTGTTGTGATATTCTGCTTCAGTTTGGATTAAACAGAGCAAAGCTACTTGCTTTCACGGTGTGTGCTAGGAGCTGGTTTAAAAACACAAGTTCCTAGAATGGTTCTAGCAAGGGGGGGGGGGGGGAGTGTATGACTCAGGTGGGATTTGATCTGAGATGGTGGGAAGTTGCTGCTACTGCTACTGAAGTTAATTTATAGACAAGGGGGTCCATATTTAGTTTCTGGTTGGCTAAATTTGAAGGGATGTTCAGCAGCCCAGGCATGGTGCTGAATACCCTTGGCTATCTTAAAGTTAGCTGGATACGTTTATTTGGCTACCTGTAGGGCAGCTCTTTTGGCCATCCTGAAATTATCCAGTTGTGTTTGCTGGATAACACTGAAAATCAGCATTTCTCTGGATAACTTAGCTAGATAGCCAGGCTCTGACCCAGAATGCCCCTTCCCCAACCCAGGCTAGCTGGATAACCTTTTACCCAGATAAACAAATATCTGGCTAACTTTGGGGAGGGGTGGGGGGGTTGGGGCCGGCTGGCTAGTATGGAGGGTTTGTTAAATCCTGCCATCTAAGTTCAAACTTATCTGGACAAATGGTGCCGAATGGTGGCCTCACAATGCATGCAGCACTGTACAGATAACACATAAAGAGAGAGAGAGAACCCCTTCTCTGTGGGTGGGTAGGAGGCAGGGTGCACATGAGGCAGTCTTCTCAGAGCCTAAAATACAGCACAAACCATCGCTATATGGACATTTGGAGCCACAGCAAAGATCTAGAAATCAAATCATAAACCCTGCTTCAACCCTGCTTCCCTCCCTACAGTTTTTTCTCAGGACGATGCAATAAAACGTGTGGTAAAATGGGCACTTGTTTTTCTTGCGCACGTGCAGGCACCTCTCCTGGGCTCCCGATGCTATATTTAAATGAGCTTGTGCGTTAAAAGGGATGTGCTAGGGAGAAATTGTGCGACCCTAGTGCTCAAATGCTTCGGGTGCTCAGGAGATGTGGACGTGTGCTTACATATTGGTATAGGAGCTCAATACAATTGCTACGGGCGCTCAAGAATGACTTAATGTAATGGACTAATTACAAAAAAAATACCTTTTCTGGACGCACAATGTACACGCACAATAGCAAGGGGCGAAATCGGCCTGAAGCATGTATATTGTGCATCCAGAAATTTTTTTTATGTAATCGATCCATTTCATTAATTTACCAAAAGCTGTAGATCTGCTGTTCCTGTGGTTCCTCCTCTGTGGAGGAACCACAGAGAACAGCATTTTAGAATTGTTCATAAGCCCATGACTTGTGGAATGACTTAATGTCAGCTCCAGGGCTGGCAATAAATTTGCCACATTGCAAAGTGTGCCCAGGGATTTATTGCATCACCATGTAAAAGCTAATAGCCTCATCTACATGGAATTTACATATGATGAGCACTATCAGTTACACAGTTGTTTGGGTGTGTGTTTTGGATGTGCTAATTTCCTTACTGCATCAGGTGTTAGGCTAGTGTCCAAAATGCGCATCTAACCGCTCATTAACCTATGCATACTTTATTGCATCAACACCCCCCCCCCCCCCGCCCCCCCACTACCATTTCCCTCTCTTCCAACTTCCAGCAAGACTCTCCACTTTCTTACTCTGCAGACCCCTGCAGCCACAGGCCTGTGCACGCCGGCACCTGTGGCCATAGCCTCCTTTGTCTTCCTGCCTGTTCAGGCCAACATTGATACCAGACACTTGCGCCTTCCAGCCCACACTGTTGGCTCCTGGTCCCTGCACTAAATTCTGCAAGGCAAATGCAGAATTCTGTGCGGGAGGGGAATTCTGCATAAATTCTGCACCATGCAGTGGGATAGAATTCCCCCAGGAGCAATTCAGTTCGAATCATATTATCTAGTTTACACCCCAACATGCAGCTTGTACACTTTAATATTGTTAGCCTCCAGGAATGGGTCTATATAGTGTTTCATTAACTGGTTCATGCCATTCCAATCCACTTTCAGTTATAACAAAAAAAACACATCATACGGTTTCAAAATCCAGATCAAAATGTGCATTTCATACCACTAAGGCTGTGCATGTGGTGCTATATGTGGTTTAAATAAATTAAACCACAGTAATTTATTTGGTTTCACATGTTGGATGTTCCTGGGTGGAGTGCCTATCTTATCTTCTGACCCTCAGCCGACAAGTCTTCTGGAACCAAAAGTCAGTCCAGATCCATAGTTTCTGAACTGCTCCAGACTGCTCCATCTTGCAAGCAGTCACCAACTGAGTCTATAAATAACAAACTCTGAAAATGTGTTCTAGCACCTGGTGATCCTTGAAGAGCAGACTATATTTATTATACCTGAGAAAATGTTGTATACCGCCTTAAGCTAAAATTGGAAAGGCTGTCTAGAAATTAAAAACAAAAAAACGATAGTGCTTCATGTCTTCCCAGAGCTTGCATTAATGTAGACCGCCCCCATGCCACAGCATGCTTAGCCTAACAATTTCAAACGATTTACTACCATCAAATTCACTTATTCAGGAGGAGACAGGAATGGGATAATATTGCTAGGTAGTGTGATCCTGTAAATTAAAATATAGAAATGATATGGAGGATGACTCACACACAAAAAAATGCAGTCCAGACTTTGACTTCTGGCACCTTTAAAACACTATTTATATGCAGACACTATGACCAGAGCAGAGTGCTTACATATTTTACATTTATAAACTTATTCACGTATAAGAGTAGAAATGATCACCCGCCATCATATCTGAGATAATACAAATCAATTCTACTCTGTCAGTTTGGATGTGATGACACGGCTTATTTTTATAATGACTAGATCATGCTATATAAATAGTGGCCCATTTTTCTGTAATACTGGCTTTCTATATCACATATTTCAAGGCATTAGTACAATAGATTTCCTAATCTTATTGTTTTCTTTGAAACAGAACTCCAAATGCCAGAATGGTTAGGGTTGTGAATTAAGAAGAAATATTAGAGGAACCTCATCTTGCTGTTCACAAAGTCACCTGATCATCTGATCCTGTTTCACTTAATTAGGTTAACATGACACATGTATCCGTGACATCTGGATACGTTGCTTGACCTGTTTCATAAGGTACCTGAAGGGGTGAGGTGTCTCCAGGTGATAAGTGGTTCAGGACGTCCATTTGCCTTGCACATCAAGGTCAAATTGCTGCCCTCGTTCACAGTGATGTCCGAGGAGATGTTGGAAATCTTTGGTGGAACTGTCAAGATACAAAAAGGGTATGGGACATGAAAACCTCCAAATCCAAAAAGGTGGTGTCTGTACAGAAACAGAATTAAAATATGCCTAATTAACCAATTATGTCCCAATTTTTTAAGAAGCTATCCTCTAAATAGGTCACTGGGACATAATGGGTTAAAAGCTCACTTAGAATGGTACATTCTGTCCTGTATTACAGAAACACAGCTTGCATAAGAGCAGACATGGGCAGCACTAGAGCACAACCTTTTTGCTACAGATCTACCTAAACCATCCATGGTTCTGCATACTTGTGACATACAGTGCCATACATTTAAAATAAATGGCTGGCAGTAGAACCCTATGATGGCCACAGTTCACACTAAAAGTCCACGCTGAGTTAGCATGAAAAGCATAAACTATGGGCTGGCCCCATGACTCAGGCTGTAGCATTATGTGCTGCACTGCAGCAGACTTCAGTTCAAATTTCCCACCCAGTGGATTCGGGGAAGCTTGGGCGTGCTATGCAGGAGCATAAGATGACAGCTGGAGCCACTGCAGCAAGCCCTGCAGGCCAAAGTCATAGCACTGAGGACTAGTCTGAAATGAGTCATCCCTCTAGTTTGGTGAAGGAATCAGTGTTGCCCCAGGCATACCTGTCTGAGATGGGAGGCAGGGGTTAAAAAAAAGGGGAAATGAGGGGGAAGAAGAAAGTTTCAGCTACTGCAGAAATGCACATTCTTGGTTGGGCTATGAATTCCAGTTTATTCTCCCACACTTTTCCAGAATGGTTGTGCATCACAATATATTCTAGAGAGTAACACATTTTACATAGATGATATACTATAGTAATATAACATGAAGTCATGCAGCTATAACTTTTAAATGAACTTGTGTCATATCAAGGTAACTTGGGAAATGTCCTTCTTCATTGGTTGTCTACTAAAACAAATTATAATACAGTAAATGAGCAGTATATGAGAGGAAATAACAGTAAAATGTAATTAACTATACCTCACTCTCTCACTTACCATTCTTCATCACTGCACCCTGAGGTCAATATTTAACGGATTGCCAGGTTTAGCTAAACAAACCTTGAGGCTTCAATTTCCAACACCATGAAGTGGATAAGTCATTATCCGATTAAAAAGGAAGCATTCCAGGGTGGGACTTTAGCCGGGCAGTGCGATATTCAGGGCTACCCAGCTAAACTTAGCTATTATGTCTGGTCGGACCTGAAAAGAGTCCTTAGTTGGGAAAGTTTATTTGGATAATTTGCCACTGCCTGCACCACTGAAATTTGACCTCTTCTCTATGTCTAGTCTATTTGATTTATTTTATTTAAAATTTCTTATTTTAACTGCTTCCCCAACCCAAAAGAAAAGGGCCACCCAAGGAGGTATATAAGGAAAACAGGCACAATATTCAACACACACAAAACAAACAGAATAATAAAAAATAATAATGGCTGTAACACAATCTGACAAAGAGTGAACTAATCACTGACAAACATATTCTTCAACCCATCATTAAGGCCTGGATTTTCTAATACCGCCGGGCTCTTTGAATCGCGTGGTACAGGGGGACGGGCCTATGAAAGCCGGCAGCAATCGCACCTCTGCGGTGCGATCGCTGCCGGCTTTTGCACCCAATAGCGCCATCATAAAAGGTGGTGCTGTTGGGCGCGAAATTGGCAGCAAAAAGGGTTTCAATGTCTTCGCGGCGTCTGCTCCGGTGCTGCCCCAACTCCTCCTGTTCCGGTCTTGACACCGCCCCCATTTAGCGATCGCGTGCAAAATGTCCCTTTTCACATGCGATCGCTTTGGAAAATGACCCCCTAAATCAATTACATTAAGTCAATTTCCTCACCCTCTTTTTTTTTTTTTTGCCAAAGGAGTCAAACCCCATCTGACTACTCTTGGAAAAGAAGCTAAGTTTTGATTTTTTCCCAATAGGTCAATAATTCTTTTCTAATCTGATATTTATAGGCAAAGCAGGACTCGGTTAGTTCAAATTGTGGAAATCAATAGACACATACCTATTTTATGTAATATTCCTAGCCTTTTACTCAGACCAAGCCTGTTCCTGGACTCGAAAATAAGATGCTAGTCTTCACACTGCATTTGCCAACTTAGTCCTAAACTGATGCTACTCCAGTTTGTGGTTCCACACTGGTCTGCTTATTCAATAGAGATGTGAATCGGAACCGGAATCAGTTCGGATTCCGGTTCCGATTCACATGTGGGTGTTTTTGCATTGGGCCCGATCGCGGTTTTGTTTATCGGCTGCGCCCGAGCCGATAAACAAAAAACCCACCACGACCCTTTAAAACTAACCCCTTAGCTTCCCCCACCCTCCCAACCCTCCCAAAAAAACTTTTTACAGGTACCTGGTGGTCCAGTGGGGGTCCCGGGAGCGATCTCCCACTCCGGGCCTTCCTCCCGCTCCTGGGCCGTCGGCTGCCACTAATCAAAATGGTGCCGATGGCCCTTTGCCCTTACCATGTGACAGGGTATCCGTGCCATTTGCTGGACCCTGTCACATGGTAGGAGCACTGGATGGCAGGCGCCATCTTGTGCTCCTACCATGTGACAGGGGCTGACCAATGGCACCGGTAGCCCCTGTGACATAGTAAGGGCAAAGGCTATCGGCGCCATTTTGAATACTGGCAGCCGACGGTCAGAGTGCAGGAGGTTGCTCCCGGACCCCCGCTGACTTTTGGCAAGTCTTGTGGGGGTCAGGATGGTCCCCCAAGACTTGCCAAAAGCCCCTGGTGGTCCAGCGGGGGTCCGGGAGCGATCTCCTGCACTCGGGCCATTGGCTGACAGTAATCAAAATGGCGCCGATAGCCTTTGCCCTTACTATGTCACAGGGGCTACCGGTGCCATTGGTCAGCCCCTGTCACATGATAGGAGCACAAGATGGCAGCCATCCTGTGCTCCTACCTTGTGACAGGGTCCGGCCAATGGCATGGATACCCTGTCACATGGTAAGGGCAAAGGGCCATCGGCGCCATTTTGATTAGTGGCAGACGACGGTCCGGGAGCTGGAGGATGTCCCGGAGCGGTAGATCGCTCCCAGGACCCCCACTGGACCACCAGGTACCTGTAAAAAGTTTTTTTGGGGGGGGGGGGGGGGGGGAGGGTGGGGGAAGCTAAGGAGTTAGTTTTAAAGGGTCGGGGTGGGTTTTTTGTTTATCGGCTCGGGCGCAGCCGATAAACAAAACTGCGATCGGGCCCAATGCAAAAAAACCCACATGTGAATCGGAACCGGAATCCGAACCGATTCCGATTCACATCTCTATTGAATAAGCAGACCAGTGTGGAACCACAAACTGGAGTAGCATCAGTTTAGGACTAAGTTGGCAAATGCAGTGTGAAGACTAGCATCTTATTTTCAAGTCGGGAGGGTGGAGGAAGCTAAGAGGTTAGTTTTAAAGGGTCGGGGTGGGTTTAGGGGTTATTTTTGTGTGCCGTTTTTCCCGCCCTCCCCCAGAATGATAAGAGAACCCCCACGATCAATATCGTGGGGTTTTCCTATCGTTTTGGGGGAGCCCCCGATTTCTGATGATTTTGAAAATATCGACGATATTTTCAATCGTCCGAAGCCCGATTCACATCCCTATTATTAAATTCTGTTTCACTGCATAGTAAGCTTTAACATTTAACTCCTGGGTCTCCATAAAACCCTCTCAATATTATTCCATTCTCATCTGTACTGGTCCCTACTGTTTCAGGACTGGGCCCACTGACGAGTCACAACTCTCCAACACGCCTTATTCCTAGCACACTTGGCTATATCAGTTCTGATCCTTAAACTGACCAGATTCTACCAATCCTACCAAATTATTTCAAGTGGCACTTTCCATGAGGTGAACAAACAACCAATAGTAATTTAGCATGAGAAGAAATAAATTCATTTAATTCTCAGTTCAAAAGAAAGAACAGATTTCCATTCAAATATATATCTGAGGTGCATATGGACATGCCTTTATCAATTGAAATATGACTCCTACTTTTTCCTTCCTTGAAATGAAAAGTGCATTAGTTGAAGCTCAAACTTTGTTCCTCATCCAAGAGCTTTCCAATCAGAGTGTGTAGTATTATCATCAAACATGTATACATCTCCTAAACCTTTCCTTTCCTCATCTGTTTCTGTCCATCGCCTGTGCCCTTCCCTTGGGCTTCCAGGAAAATGACTTCTTTAATTTTTTTCCCCTCCTTCTCTCTCTCTCTTCACTTTAGAATCCATGTGAAGTCAGGAATGAAACCAATTCATTTTTTGCATTGCTTGGTGCAGAGCAAACTAATCATGTGGTATCTTCATTCTTGGGTATAGGGGCTGATTGAGCTTCAGAGAGTTATGCAGGCAGGCAGTGACTAAGCAGAGAAGTCAAGCTGCTGAGTTGGGTGCAGTGAATTCCGTCTACATTAGAGTTCTGTCTTTGAGATTAATTTTCTCTCTCTATCCCGCCTTTTTTTTTTTTAATCTCCTATGCTACTCTGTCTGCTCTCTCTTTTCTCTTTTACTTTCTCTTCTCCTGGCTTCTCATTCTCCTTTAGCTCTCCTCTCACATTCTCCTCCACCTCTCCATTTTCTCTTTTCCCTTATTTATTCTTTCTCCATGTTCAGATCTCAGTTTTCATCTTTCCATTCTTTCCTTTGCTTTCTCTAACATAGAAACATAGACATGAAGGCAGAAGAAGACCAAACGGCCCATCCAGTTTGCCCAGCAGGCTTTCACACTTATTTTTTTCTCATACTTATCTGTTACTCTTGGCCCTTAGTAACTTTTTGGTTCTATTTCACTTCCACCCCCGCCATTCTACTTGTGATCTTGGCACAAATTTTCAACGTCAAAATATAAACATATGCAATTACTTTTTCCCTGGAAAATAACACGTGTAGATTTCAAAATACAATCTATGTGCATCAGTTTTCTCCCCTGACCTAAACATGCCACCCCGAGAATGCCTCTTCTCAATGTGGCTAATAGTATGCGCAAACTTTAGGGTGAACAATTTTCAGACCACATTTATTAGACCCAGGTATAATCAGTTCTTACCCAAGCAAATGGCTTTTTGAAAAATGTCCTCTCAATGGAGTTGCTCAAAGATTTCTTACAGTCGCCCACAGATCATGTGCAATTTGCCATTGGCACTTTCAGCTTTTTAGTAGTTGATCCTATGGGGGAGGGGGTGACTTTCAAAGTCATTTCCATGCATAAAACCCAATTTTTAAATGCACATTAAATAGGCAGTCTGAGGAGGCGAACTGGGACAGGATCAGGATTGATGCATATACCTGGACTCCATCAGTAGAGAGTGTACTACTGGAATTACAGGCTGTGCTAAACTGCTTCAAGACATGTTGTTGAGACAGTAGTGGGACAGAAAGGTGTGAATTGATGACCAGCTTTGCACATATCTTTAAGGGACGTGACCCGTAGATGAGCCACTGAGGTCACCATGGATCTCATTTGAGCCTTGAAAGAGTCTGTAATTTGCAAGTCACCATAACAGAGCATCATATACCGTAGTTCCCTAGCCCAGTGGTTCTCAACCTTTTTTCTGTCGGGACACACCTGACAGATGGTTCTCACATGCGTGACACACTGACCCATGATTGTCACAGGGCTAGATGTAAATGTACAGTTTGCATCCACGGGAACCCCCCTGATCCACAATAATGGATGTAAAGCAGAATTATGACATTCCCCATTCAACTCACTCTACAAAAAAGATATTCTGGTTCTGGTGTCATCTCAGTAACAGCAACTCAAACTCCTTCTACTTTCAGGCTCAATAGCCCTACTTATGAAAAGACAGCAGTTTACCACCAATGCATGTCCTCTTGAGAAAACGCAACAAATAAGACTGATAAAACACTTACATGCTAGTAAAATATCTCTGTAACAGACACAGAACTGACCTAACATACTCCCAGGATCTGTAGTAATGCACATAAACTAATCCACACACAGTTACACCAGTATTATGGAATACACTCAAACAGGAGCAACCCTATCTATGAAAAGGCAACACTACAAATATTAAATCAGGCCCTAAAAACCAATACACCTCTTATTAGGAAAACAGAACTAGCAAGCAGCTATAGATCCCCACACAGAAATAATTGTAAAACTATACTAATAAGCAGAATAAATGTTTCACAACAACTATGAACAGAATAACATCCAACAATTAAAAACTCATAAAAACTATTAAAAATTCTCCAAACACCAATAAAATATTTCAAAAAAAGCAGACACATCACATAATATTAAATAATTAAAATATCAGTCAATCAAGAAAAATAAACTTAAAAAGCCACCTTTACTTACCCCCTCCAGCAGCTTTCCTACTCCTCTTCCATGCAGGCTGTAGCACACACCAGAAGCAGCAGTAGTGGCTAAGCTCTATACTCATGGTCCTCTTCCTTAGGGCCCATGTCTCTCACACACACACACACTATACCAGTCATGCCCCCATGACCAGTTTCTGTCTCTCACACACCAATCATCTCCCAGTCTTTGACAAACACACCAGTCACCTTCCTGAACAGTTTCTCTCATGCCATACACACACACACAGGCTTCCCACTCCCGTGTTCCACTTACATAAATGGGCTTCTCACTCTCATAATCACTTTCTCTTTCTCACATACACTCACCAGTCTCTCACTCCCATGCTTGTTCTCTCCACATGCACAGGCTTCTCATTCCCATAATCACTTTCTTTCTCTCCCACATACACACACACCAGTCACCTGATCTCTCTCATGCATACACACACAGGCTTCCCACTCCCATGTTCTCTTTCAGATATACAGGCTTCTCACTCCCATGCTGTATCTCACACACTCCCAGCTTTCTCACTCCTATGCTCACTCTTCACATGTACAGGCTTCTTATTCCCATAATTTATTTATTTATTTATTTAACATTTTTCTATACCGACCTTCATGGTTAAATACCATATCAGGACGGTTTACATCGAACAGGGATAAAAATAATTAGGTAAAGGAAGAGACAAAGTTACATTAAACGAGGACCGTGAACTTGGAAGCTTAGGTAGCTGGAAGAATACTTTCTTAATCATAATCACTTTCTTTCTCTCTCTCACATACACGCAAACACACACCAGTCACCTGATCTCTCTCATGCATATACACACACACATAGGCTTCCCACTCTCATGTTCTCTTTCAGATATACAGGCTTCTCACTCCCATGCTGTGTCTCACACACACACAGGTTTCTCACTCCCATGCCCACTCTTCACCTGCACAGGCTTCTCATTCCCATAATCACTTTCTCTCTCTCTCTCTCACACACACCCGTCACCTGATCTCTCTCATGCATACACAAACACACAGGCTTCCCACTTCCATGTTCTGTCTTACATACACAGGCTTCTCCCTCCCATGCTGTGTCTCACACACACCCAGGTTCTCACTCCCATGCTCACTCTCTTCACATGCACAGGCTTCTCATTCCCATAATCACTTTCTCTGTTACACACACACACACCCAGTCTCTCTCTCATTTCCATGCTCGCTCTCCACGTGCACAGGCTTCTCATTCCTTGAATCACATTCTCTCTCACATTCACATACACACCAGTCACACCGTCACCTTACCAACCAGTCTCTCTCATATACATGCACACACACAGGCTTCCCACTCCCATGCTCTCTCTCACATAATCAGGCTTCTCACTCCCATGCTTTCTTTCACATACACCCCCACAACACCAGGCTTCTTACTCCCATGCTTTCTCACATACCCAGATTTCTCACTTCCATGCTTTTTCTCTCTCTCTCTCTCTCACACACACACATCCCTTACTGTCTCACACTCTCACATACACATCAGTCATCTCCTTGAGCAGTCACTTTCATTGTCTCTCACATATACACATACATCAGCTCTCTGACCAGTTTCTCTCAATCACACACATTCTCTCACTTACACACAGGCTGGCTGGCTGCTTCTCTCTCTTTCTGTCACTCACTTCCTCTCCCCCCCCCCCCCCAGCACAAACGGTAGCTGCTCCTCCAGCCCCCGCAGGCCAAGAAGGAAGAATTCCATCGATCGCGGGAGGCTCATGCTGCTCTCTCCTTTCCCTTCCGCTTTCTCCCCCAGAGCAGGAAGATCAGCTGCCTCTCCTGCTGCCACTGGACTCCTGCTATCTTCGGGCGTCCGAACTTCCTGTCTGGGGGGGGGGGTAGCGGAAGCGCAGCGCACAACGTCCGCTTCCTCCCTCCCCCCCCCCAAGCAGGAAGATCGGCGGACCATACGGCCCGACGCCCGAAGATAGCAGGAGGCCGGTGGCAGCAGGAGAGGCAGCTGATCTTCCTGCTTTGGGGGAGAAAGCGGAAGCTGTGCGCGACGCTTCCGCTCCCCCACCCCAAGCAGGAATATCGACAGACCATACGGCCCGACGCCCGAAGATAGCAGGAGAACGGGTGGCAGCAGGAGAGGCAGCTGATCTTCCTGCATTGGGGGGAGGAAGCGGAAGCTGCACGCGGCGCTTCCGCTCCCCCCCCCCCCGAACAGGAAGACCGGTTGGCCATACGGCCGCAGCAGCGCTTCCCCACGTGTGCCGTGATGGCGCGCGAGGCGTGGGTTATCTTGCGGCACGGCCTTTCTTCTTCCCGCGCACCACTTCCTGTTCCGGGTCCGGGGGGAATGCAGGCGCGGGAAGAAGAAAAGACCAGCCGCGGATGCCACAGCTTTTTTTTTTTTTGCACCGCTGCCGTTCCCGCTGGGCTTGAACGTGCTGATAGCCCGGCAGCAACGGCAGCAGGAAAGAACGAGCAGCGGGAGGGACTGGGAGCCACGCGACACAGCAGCCGGTGCTTGGCGACACACTAGTGTGTCGCGACGCACCGGTTGAGAACCGCTGCCCTAGCCAATCTTATAGGCCGATACAGTACAGTGCGCTCCGACGGAGTGCACTGGTAACCTGCCACTGGACGCACGTTTTCCCTTACCCCTTATTCAGTAAGGGGCCGAAAATGCGCGTCCAATCTGCCGAACCTAATAGCGCCCACAACATGCAAATGCATGTTGATGGCCCTATTAGGTATTCCCGTGTGATACAGAAAGTAAAATGTGCAGCCAAGCCGCACATTTTACTTTCAGAAATTAGCGCCTTCCTTAAAGGTAGCCGCTAATTTCTTCGGGCACCGGGAAAGTGCACAGAAAAGCAGTAAAAACTGCTTTTCTGTGCACCCTCCGACTTAATATCATGGTGATATTAAGTCGGAGGTCCTGAAACTTTCCAAAAGTAAAAAAAAAAAAATTGAAGTTGGCCGGCGGCTGTCGGGTCGAAAACCGGACGCTCAATTTTGCCGGCTCCGGTTTCCGAGCCCATGGCTGTCAGCTGGTTTGAGAACCGACGCCGGCAAAATTGAGCGTCGGCTGTCAAACCCACTGACAGCCACCGCTCCTGTCCAAAAGGAGGCACTAGGGACGCGCTAGTGTCCCAAGCGCCTCCTTTAGCCCGTTTTTACCACCGGGCCTCATTTAAATACAGAATCGTGCGCAGAGGAGAGTGGCCTGTGCACGCGCCGGGAGAGTGGGCGTTTGCCCGCTCTCCCGCGGACTTTACTGAATCGGCCCTTGAGTTTCTTCCACAAAAAGACATACTTTTCCTTCTATCTGCTCTGCAATATCATTCACCAAGATATTGAACAGAACTGGCCCCAGGATAGATTCCTGAAGCACTCCACTTATCACTCTTCTGTCCTCAGAGTGAGTTCCATTTTCTACTATCCACTGTCATCTGTCATTTAACCAATTTCTAATCCATTTCATCCACTCTCAGGCTGCTCATGAGCAGCCTGAGAGTTAATCATGGTTAATCATGAGCCTCTTCTACAGGACTGTATGAAATGCTTTGTTGAAACTCAAGTAATCACTTCAACTGCTAATCCTTGATCTAATTCCCTAGTTATCCAATAAAAAAAAAAATCAGATTCATTTAACACAAGCTTCCATTGGTAAAACCATATTGCCTCAGATCCTGCAAGCTGCTAGCCTTTAGATAGTTCACTGTCCTTCCCCTTAGCAGGGGAAAGTTAACCCACCACTGAAGTAAAGCTAACCAGCCTGTAGTTTCCAGCCTCCTCTCTGCTTCCACTTTTGTGAAGTGGGACCACAATGCCTTCTTCAACTGGATGATGAGACTGAGTCCTCTTAAGTAGTATTCTATAGCTCTCTTACAGTCCAAGCCCTTTCTCTCTGTGCATGCGGTATTAGAACTAAAGTAGGCAGCACAATAGCGTGGTTAATGTGGAATGCAGATACCACTTTTGGAAAATACTCAGGGAGAATACAGAACCATGCTGCTGGGAAAACACTGCAGGTATGATGAGAAGGAAACCAGCACCTGCAATTCACTTAGGGGTAGATTTTCAAAAACCGCGAATAGGCATACTTTTGTTGGCGCTCCAGGCGCAAACAAAAGTACGCTGGATTTCAGTAGATACGCGCGGAGCCGCGCGTATCCGCTGAAATCCGGGATCGGCGCACGCAAGGCTATCGATTTCGTATAGCCGGCGCGCGCCGAGCCGCGCAGCCTACCCCCGTTCCCTCCGAGGCCGCTCCGAAATCGGAGCGGCCTCGGAGGGAACTTTCTTTTGCCCTCCCCTCACCTTCCCCTCCCTTCCCCTCCCTAACCCACCCGCCCGGCCCTGTCTAAACCCCCCCCCTTACCTTTGTTGGGGGATTTACGCCTCCCGGAGGGAGAAGTAAATCCCCGCGCGCCAGCGGGCCGCTAGCGCGCCGGGACGCAATCTGGGGCGGGTCCGGAGGGCGCGGCCACGCCCCCGGGCCCGCCCCCGGAACGCTCCCGACACGCCCCGAAAACGCCACGCGGTTCGGGCCCGCCCCCGACACGCCCCCTCCGAAAAACCGTGGGACTTACGCGAGTCCCGGGGCTCTGCGCGCGCCGGTAGGCCTATGTAAAATAGGCTTACCGGCACGCAGGGCCCTGCTCGCCTAAATCCGCCCAAATCCGGGCGGATTTAGGCGAGCAGGGCTCTGAAAATCCGCCCCACACTGTTTGAACCAAAGTGAAGGCTACAAGGAACACCTTCCAGATGAGAAACTTCACAGACTTGAGAGGTTCAAAAAGAGGCTTCATGAGTTGAGAAAAGACTACTTTGAGGACCCAAGGCACTGAAGATTTACTGACTGGAGGATTGGAATGCCATAAACTCTAATGAACTTTCAGGAGGTCAGAGTTCCTTCCACCATCTGGTGATACACCACAATGGGACTTAAATGAACTTTAACAAAGAGGTGCTTAGACCTGAGGAAAAGAGAAGGAATATATATTGAAGTAAATCCCTTGGGACTCAGGAGAACGAATCCAGCCAGTTGATCACACACCAAGCCAAGATTATCTTCCACTTGAAGCTGTAGGATCTTCTGGTATAAGGCTTTCGCCAAAATCAGCATATCCTTCACCTCTTTAAGAAGGAATAAGGATGGCAGACTTAGATGGAAAAGTCTGCCACCCTCATTTATTTATTTAGGCATTTTTATATACCGACGTATTGTATACAATTCACATCAGTTTACATCATATTTGGGGACAGTCTTTAATACTTTATCCCAAAAAGAGTCACAGAGCACACCCAAAAAAACTGTAGACTGAGCTGATAGATGGGTGAGATATGGATGCCACACTTGATATAGCTATGCCAGTGCTATGACAATCAATCTCAGTTTGACCTAAATTATCTTCTGGATAGTTCTGGCAATGAGAAGAATTGGTGGATAGAGTAACAAATACTCCAGTTCAGCACAAAGCATCAGAAGCTGAACTGTGGTTGCTCAGAAGCATGGAACAGAACCTTTCAACATTTTCGTTGTCCTCTCAGGCAAAAAAGTCCATCACTGGTATTCTGCAAAGTCTGAACAACTTGTCCACAACCCTTTTATCAAGGACCACTTTTGAAGTTGTAGCATTCAGCTTAGGTGGTCTGCCATCATGTTTTGAATTCCTGGAAGATAGGTTCCCTGGAGATGGGCACTGATATGACTGCCCATGATCAGATTCAGAGGGTTTCCTTACAGAAGGCATATGAGCCCGTGCTTCCCTGTACAGCATGGCTACCAGATTCTGGATCAATATCCAGACCATATCTTAAAAAAGATAGGGATAGATTTTTACCTAGATTTTTTTTTTTTTTTTAATATTATGCTTTTCGGCACTTCACAGTGCACATCAAAGCGGATTACATTCTGGTACAATAGGATAGAAGCAAATCAAAGAAAGACAACCAAAATGGTATTGGGTCTATATTACAAGACATACGAGTTGAGACTTTAAAAACCTTTAAAAAAGGTTTGGACAAATTCCTGGATGAAATGTCCATTAACCATTAATAAGGTAAAGGTACAGAAATCCACTGCTTATGCTTGGAATCTATGTACCCCTTGGGATCCTTCCAGTTTCTTGGGACCTGGCTTGGCCACTGTTGGAAACAGGATACTGGGCTTGATGGACTCTTGGTCTGACCCAGTATGGCATGTTCTTATGTGAGGGACAACTCAGTTTTTCCAATTAGTTCACCAGTTTTCCCAGTTAATATAAAGATCTTCAAGTCCCTTCTTCATCCTGCATCCTCCTAGTTGACATAGACCCCCTCATCCTATCCTGTAACCCCTAAAATGCAAGACCTACAAGGACTTGCTCCTCAACTGAAGCAGCAGTAAAATTACACAGTGGTCTCTGGTTTTAAAATACCATAGCTATGTGTGTAACCGTTGCCCTGCCCATGCCCCACCCCTTTCCACCCTCTTATGTTCGATGCATGCACGGATAGATACGCACGTACTTTGCGGCTTTTTAAATTCTGCGTTGCTCGCACACAGTCCACATACGTGTGTATGTGGGCATTTTTGTGTGAGCGACGCTTTTAAAATCAACCTCATAGAGCAGAAGTTACCACCTTAAACACTTTGGGGCCGATGCAATAAACATGCACAGAAAGCGGATGCTGAATAGTCAGCGCCCACTTTCTTAACACGCTCCCAGGCACCCCCCCCCCCCTTGGGGGCGCCATGCAATATTTAAATTAGGGGGTTGCGTTAGCAAGGAGGTGCTAGAATCGCTTGTGCGCCCCTAGCGCCTCCTTGCTAACGAGAACCCGATCGGCGTCGGCTGTCCACCGGTTAGGAAAACTGACGCCGAGTTTATCGGCGTCAGTTTCCTAAACGCCGCACAGCTGCATAGCCAGGGGGTTCAGGAAACAGATGCCGTTTCCTGCACCCGACTGCCGGTGTTTTGGGGTTTTTTTAACTTTTTTTTTTAACTTTAAAATCAGTTTTTTTCTGCTTTTCTGTACTGGCTTTAGGGGTGCTCAGCTATTAACGCCTGCTCCAGGCAGGTGTTAATTTCTGATCGCTAAATATGCGTTCTAGATGCAATTTATTTTTTGCATCGGAAGTGAATGCCTAATAGCCTCATTCACATGCATTTGCATGTGATGAGCGCTATTAGATTCACTCTGCGTTGAACACGCGTTACAGAGGTGCTA
Organism: Rhinatrema bivittatum; assembly: GCF_901001135.1. Taxonomy (NCBI): domain Eukaryota; kingdom Metazoa; phylum Chordata; class Amphibia; order Gymnophiona; family Rhinatrematidae; genus Rhinatrema; species Rhinatrema bivittatum. The sequence goes on from NC_042629.1 coordinate 40,450,170, forward strand.
ATCCCCTTATTGTATAAGGGGATTAATTAGCGCCTATACAACCCGCGTCCAACTGCGGGTTTTACATTGCACTCAGCTGAGTGCACTGTATTGCACTGGACACTTTGCTAGGCAGATTGAATGGTCAATTCCACTCTTTATCTGCCATAGAAACATAGAAACATAGAAATGACGGCAGAAGAAGACCAAATGGCCCATCCAGTCTGCCCAGCAAGCTTCACACATTTTTTCTCTCATACTTATCTGTTTCTTTTAGCTCTTGGTTCTATTTCCCTTCCTCCCCTACCATTAATGTAGAGAGCAGTGATGGAGCTGCATCCAAGTGAAATATCTAGCTTGATTAGTTAGGGGTAGTAGGGGTAGTAACCGCCGCAATAAGCAAGCTACACCCATGCTTATTTGTTTTAACCCAGACTATGTTATACAGCCCTTATTGGTTGTTTTTCTTCTCCCCTGCCGTTGAAGCAGAGAGCTATGCTGGATATGTGTGAAGTATCAGTCTTCTCCCCTGCCGTTGAAGCAGAGAGCTATGCTGGATATGCATCGAAAGTGAAGTATCAGGCACATTTGGTTTGGGGTAGTAACCGCCGTAACAAGCCAGCTACTCCCCGCTTTGTGAGTGTGAATCCTTTTTTCTTCTCCCCTGCCGTTGAAGCTATGCTGGATATGCGTGAAGTATCAGTTTTTCTTTTCCCCTGCCGTTGAAGCAGAGAGCTATGCTGGATATGCGTGAAGTATCAGTTTTTCTTCTCCCCTGCCGTTGGAGCAGAGAGCTATGCTGGATGTGCATCGAAAGTGAAGTATCAGACACATTTGGTTTGGGGTAGTAACCACCGTAACAAGCCAGCTACTCCCGGCTTTGTGAGTGCAAATCCTTTTTTCCACATTTCCTCTTGCTGTTGAAGCTTAGAGTGATGTTGGAGTCACAGTAACCATGTGTATGTTTATTGAATAAGGGTATTGTGTCCAGGCAGTAGCCATCATTCTGGCGAGTCACCCACTCTTCATTGGCGGCCTCTTGACTTTATGGATCCACAGTGTTTATCCCATGCCCCTTTGAAGTCCTTCACAGTTCTGGTCTTCACCACTTCCTCCGGAAGGGCATTCCAGGCATCCACCACCCTCTCCGTGAAGAAATACTTCCTGACATTTACAGTTACTATAATTTGCATATTTTTGGGTTTTCCATGCTCCATTTTGATTTTGTTTCTATTCATTCCATGGTAGTACTGCTTAATGTGCAACAATTCCTGTATCGTATCCATTGTAAAGTTAAAACCCCAGCAACACCCATTACATGTCAGACAATGACTTTCTCCCAGTAATGCAGAGTAATTGCTCCAGGATGCTTCTATTCAAATTCTGTCCACCACCCATTTGCACCATTAAAACTGTTACCGACAGTCTCCGTCCAATGTCTCTAGACCATGTTGCTTAAGCTTTACTCTCTGCAGAAATTACCCTTTTTAGATTTCAGTTTTAGACTCTGCAGAATGCATTATTTCAGTTTTTGTACATTTCTCTCTGAGGAATGTTTAGCAACCTAAAGAGCAATTTTGAGCATTAGCAAGCACGAGATGTTCAAAACCGTGCAGTGTCACATTAAGTGTAATCACTACAGCAGTCTGGTATCTCAGCTCTGATGAAAAAAAGGCCTGAGCTCTGTAGTGTGCTGGCAGAAGACAGAGGGGTGCTTAGTTTTCACTCTCTCTGAGCTCATAATGGACAAAGTCTGTAACGCAGAACAAAAATAATTTTGTCATCTATCTTCAGCTGTTTTACAGGTTGGGCGGGAATACTGGAATATGCTTATTTCTATTTTGGTGAATTATTGTTCTTGGAATGTGAATTCCAGTACTGTGTTTACTATCTGGAATGGGTCAAGTGTGATACCTTTCAATCAAAAGAGGGCTAATTGAATAAAGGATCAATGTGATGTTACAATCTCTAACTGATAGAGAGAAAGGAGAAGCGATAAAACAGAAATGGAGTAGGTGGAAGAGGGGGGAAAAAAATCTATACACATAGCAGGCTATCAGCACTGTTTCTGCCACTATAAGGAGGAAAGAAAAACAGTGCTGATGGGGGCTTTGGAGGCCTCTATGAGTGTTGATTAGAAGGGGATGGGAAGAAATAATGGACAGCACTGTTGAAGGACCAATGGTGTAGAAAGTTATTTTATAAAAAAAAAAAAAAAAAGGACAAGCTGAAGAAATTTAAGCTTTTAGTGTGCCATAAAGAAAGTGCATTTCATAGTCTGTGTGTTAAGCGTCAATTTTTATCCACTTCTGCCTGTTCAAGAACTCTCCTGCTCTCTTGGCACAACTCTTGGGGGGCTCTTTGGCTAGATTAGGCTTAAATTTGGCAAGAGTGTTGGAACCTCAGTGAGAGGCTCTCCTATCAAATTTCAGCCAAAGCTATTCACACAAACAGGCCTGGATTTGTCAAAAGGCAGACTAGGTGTGCCTAAAGTGGCAAAAATCTGGGTGAATGGGGGTGTGTGGGTAGGGGGGCAGCAGGCTGGCTGAAGATTTATTGCCTTCTAGCTGTGCTAAATCTCACTCAGCAGAGAACAGGTCTCTGTTTCCTGATCCTACCCCTACCTTCCCAGGCAGCATACAGGGTACAAAATAGGAGGAGAGTGAGCTTGGAGCACAGAGAGCAAAGGGAGATAATTTTAGTAAGATTGGGAGGGGCTGAATGTGGATCATTGGGGGTGAGAGGAAAGGCTGAGGAATGAGAGTGGATCAAATGGGGAGAACGGGACAGGTGTGTGTGTGTGAGAGAGGGAGAGAGTGAGAGAGAGAGAACGGGTTGGTGCTGGTATGTGTGTGCCAGATGGAGAGGTCAGAGAGGAGTTGTATGGGGGAGCAAGTCCAGAGCATAGTAGGGATATCTCCCTCCTCCACTTCCATTTCCCTTTCCCCCACCCACTACTATTCAGGTTCTCTCTCCCTTGATCCTATCCCCCAGATCCTGGAACCCCCCCCCCCCCCCCCCCCCCCCCCCCCACTTTCTTAATCCCCAAACCTCCAACCCTCCCCTCTTTTCTTCCCATCACAGATTCCTGATTTTCCCCTTTCCTCTGCCTTCCCCATCTCCCATCCTCCCCATCCCTTTCTACTTCTCCTCTCCCATCCTCCCCCCATCCTCAGCCCTCTTTCCTTCTCATACTCCTCCCTATCCCCAGTCCTTTCACCTTCTCATACTCCTTCCCCATCTCTAGTCTTCTTTCCTCCTCTTACTCCTTTCCTCCTATCCCCAGTACTTTCACCATCTCTTCACCCTAATCCTCCTCCTTTCCTCTCCCCATCCCTGATCCTCTCACCCTTTCCTTCTCTTTTGCCTATCCCAGAGATCTCATCCCGTACTGATACTTAAGATCCTTTTTCCTCCCCCAATAAAAAAAAAAAAATTATACAGACACAAGCAAGGTTGGAAAATGACTTAATTTTTATAATATAAAAGATGGAAATGTTTGCCAACATGCTTCAGATTTTTCCAGTTTTTGCCACAGAATTCATTTATTTATTTAGATTGATCCAAAGTATATTTGTTTTATGCCTGAGATGCTGCAGCAACTGTGGGGCTGTGCCTTACACCTCCTGCTCCCTGCTGTCTGGGAAGAGGTTCTGGCCATATCAATACAAAATGTAAATGTGAACCAAGTAGGTGAGCAAGAACTTCTTTTGCAACCAGAAAAAAATGAAGCATGAAAGACTGACTTCGAAATTTCAACCAGGTCACTTCTTAAAATCTGCAGAAGATTAAATTACTGCCCTGACCCAACAATATTTCCACCAAGAATTGTTGTAGATATTTAATTTCCTCTGCTAGAGAGTTTAATTTTGAAATGTTTACCTTGCTGTGTTTTTAATTAGGGTCAAAAAAGATACATTTTCTTCTGTCTGTTGAAACACTAGCTATTTCTCTTTTAGTTCAAGTTCAAAGAAGAGGGATCCTATCGTGAATTCCTTCCCATTATAAGGGAACCTTTTAGTCTTAGGAAGCAAAATATTAGAAAATAAACTGCAAATGTTAGCAAATAAACATTCTATTGAATTGTTTCTGTAGGTGATTGTCAAGAATCTTACCAGTAGGCTATTCCTGGAGTAGCACTACACAATGAACACAAACCCCCAGATGCTATTGAATTTTAGACAGTGTGAAATGCCTTAGTAGGCTATTTCACTGTCTTACAGAAGACCTTTATCAATGTTTTTGCAGGCTGGGCTATATGCCTAATTTAAGGAAAAGTGGGAGTACTTTCTATTGGATAGAGATCCAGCAATTGCTTAGTGATGACACCTGACTGGGTCCAGTGCACTCTTTTACTGGGTTCCAGAAGGAGCCATGGTTCCCAGCAAGAGAGCTGTCATTGCAGTGACAAAGATATATGGAATAGAATCGGGGTGGGGAGCACTCGGAGGCAAATGGCAATGGCTTCTCTTTATGAAGCTCCGTCGGTTCCCCAGCTCAATTATCATAATTTAGACTCATCTCTCCCCATATCCTAATTACTCCAATAGCAATCCAGTATGGGCACCCGGAGAATGCAAAATTTTGGTGAAAAATCTGGCTAAATAAATTACTATTACAAGGAGTCTATTGGCTGAGGCGAGTCAACTGCTGCAAGTGTCAAGGCCATGTTGGTCAGTAAAGCGCCAGACGCTAGAGAGGCAGAAGCTGAATCTTCTCAGGTTTTCAAAGAGATTAGAGCCCTTTGAGATGGCTTATCCAAGACTTACAATCAATTAAACAAGCAATGTCAGAAGGGTGTGGCAAAATTGATCGGCTCTTCCCTAGGGTCGAAGTGTTCAAACAGTGTGCTTCAGCGATGGAGTGCTAGGAATCGGGAGCTGCTAATTTGATCGTCAAGTTCCGGAATCAGGTGGTTCTTGAGGACAGGTCCTGTCGGAGCGATGTACGAGTGCTAGGTATGCCAGAGAATGAGGAAGGAGCTGATATCTTTGCCTTTATTAAAGAAATTCCTGGCGACGGTACTAAGGCCTGGTGGATAATGTGCTTGATTTCCAGGTGGACCATGTACACAGAGTGGCAGGAGGTGTACACGGTGATAGTAAGAGGCATCGTGCATTACCAGTACAGCTCCATTAATTTCAAACAAAAAATGGAGTCTTCATCGATCGAGAGAGCGGGAGCATTTAGAATATCAGAACTGGCAGATTTTTATTTTCATGGATTACCTTGGAGAAACTATGTGCAAATGTGAGGCCTTTACAGAGGTAAAATGCCTTCTTCATGAAAAAGGGTTGCGCTTTTGGCTTGCTTACCCGGCTAACAGCTCGATACTGTAAGGCCGCGGTAGAAACAGTGCGGCAGTGTCAGGCGCACCCTTCCTCCCCGCACGCACAGTTCTCTTCACTTAGCGCCCGATACTCTCTTCTAATTGCATGCAAATGCATGCCGCGGCTGCGAAGCCTTAGGCAAGTGTTAGGACCGCGCAACCCATTTTACTGTATAGAGCGCCTATACAGTATCCTGGGTTCACGGGCCTAACGCTTCACGGCCGCGCTGGTATCTGTTATTTCAAATGTCATTTCAAATAACATTTGAAATGACAGGTACCAGATGTTCCCCGATGCTCAGCAAACTTTCCCCCAGCCCCCGCTTACCTGCCCTGGCCCCGTCCGGTCTCTGGTCCAGCCCGTCCGGTCTCCTGCAGCCCCGTCCGGTCCCCTCCTCCCGAAGCAAAAAAAAAAAACAAAAAACCGAAAAAGTAGCAAGGCTCGGGCCTGCTACGGTAGTCCCTTCTCCCTTCTCCTCTCCGTGCGATTCTCCTCCGTGCGATCCTCCCCTCCTCTCCGTGCGATCCTCCCCTCCCCTCCTCTCCGTGCGATCCTCCCCTCCCCTCCTCTCCGTGCGATTCTCTCCTCCGTCCCTTCTCCCCTCTCCTCTCCGTGCGATTTCAGCGCTCAAGGCAGTCACATGCCGTAACTGCCTTGAGCGCTGAAATCGCACGGCCATTCATACAGGCAGAGGGAGCCGGCCTGCCTGGATGAATGCACGGCAGTTAAGGAATGGCCGTGCGATTTCAGCGCTCAAGGCAGTGAGCGCTGAAATCGCACGGCCATTCATCCAGGCAGAGGGAGCCTCTGCCTGGTTGAATGCACGGCCCCCGCCGGAATGAATGCCCGTGCGATTTCGGTAGTCACGTGACTGTAGCAAGTCACGTGACTACCGAAATCGCACGGGCATCCATTCCGGCGGGGGCCGTGCATTCAACCAGGCAGAAGCTCCCTCTGCCTGGATGAATGGCCGTGCGATTTCAGCGCTCAAGGCAGTCACATGCCGTGACTGCCTTGAGCGCTGAAATCGCAAGGCCATTCCTTCACTGCCGTGCATTCATCCAGGCAGAGGGAGCCGGAGGCCGTTTTCGCCGCTGGCTCCCTCTGCCCGGATCCCGCCGCCCGTCTGAGACTATTGCGCGTCCACCTGCCCCCACCGCTGCTTGGAACAGGCGCCCACCCGCCCGCGGCCTAGATTTTACACGCGACCACTCGCTCCCCGGCTCCCGCCGCCGCCCGCCTGGACCCACGCGGCCCTCCGACAGGTATTTAAAAATTTTTATTTTTTTTTCTGACAGGTTTTTATGTGTCCCACAGCATTACATTTTCTCGATCATCTCTGTCTCGCTTTTTTTTTTATTGTGTTTTATTGTGTTTCAGTATTTTAAGTGGTGTCGATGGGTTTGCTACAAGACTCACAGTCCTAACACCTACTAGGGGGAGGCGGTAAACTAACACGTTAAGGCCGCGGCAAAACAGCGGGTTACTAAGGAGATAATATCAGCGCCCGTTACAGTATCGGAGGGGAATAGCTAATTCCTTCATTATACAGCTAATTCGTTCATTTACACATCATCTACATGCTGGGTGCGGAAAGGGTTATGTGTCTATTTTAGGAAGCGCTAAGGACGCGTGAAACTGGAGACTGTATCGCTGGATGGCCTTACTCGTCTGTATTGTGCGCTCCCAGCACGTTACAGACGGGAAATCTTCAACCGCACGTTACTGTATCGACCTGTAAGTTGGCAGCAATGCTTGATGGTGGCTGGAAAGATTTTGATTCAATCAGGCAATTATAATTGCACTGGATGCCCAAAGAAGCAGGAAAAACTGCTGGACCAATATCCCCACAAGCACCCTGGTCACCCTTTATATACTGTAAACTTATTCTACTGAGAATCTGCAACCATGTGCAATTCATTAACATTTACACACATGGATTGATTCCATAAAGTGTGCATCTTCCATTTTTATGCTACTTCATCAGCTTTAAATACATTTTCCTCTTTCATGTCATCAGCAAAGTCCTTTCTTCCATTGCGCTGTATCTATGGTGTATGAAAATTCTCACTTTACTTCTCAGTAATGCAGATTTGATGAGGCACCTTTGGCATATTAAAGCTTTAACCTTGCACCCTGTGTTAGGTGCCGTTTCCAGGGGCAGCTAATTAGTGACAAATTGGATTCGTTAGTCATTCTTTAGTGGTAGTAGGGACAGAGTGTATCTGGAGTGCTCTTGCAAACAAACCCAAACTGTTTTTGTTCATTTTCCACTTCAGCTGTCACACGTGCAGAATAAGATCATGCACCAATCTGTCTCTCTGCCACTCCACATTGAAGTGCCTTTGGGGGATTTTGTCCATGTTTATAGTAAAATCAATCTCTCCTTTTAAAAGCACTTTTTGAAACCTAATGTACATTATAATGTGTTAACCCCTTTACCTCTATAAATTTCTCTCTTTTTCTATCTATATAGGAAAGAAGCAAAAGCTCCTGCTGGGACAACACCCTTTCACATACACTCCACAAAAGCGCAGTTGCTTACCTATAACAGATGTTCTCCTAGGACAGCAGGATGTTAGTCCTTACAGATGGGTGACATCATCAGATGGAGCCCAGCACGGAAAACGTTTGTCAATGTTTCTAGAAGCTTCGACTGGCACACTGAACATGCCCAGCATGCCACTATCCTCGTGAGATTCCCCTTCAGTCTCGTAACATAGCACAATACGAGTGAAAAAGTAAAATAAGAAAACGCAAGAGAACCCAGCTCTGCGGGGAGGTGGGCGGATTTCCTGTGGACTAACATCCAGCTGTCCTAGGAGAACACCTGTTACAGGTAAGCAACTGTGCTTTCTCCTAGGACAAGAAGGATGGTAGTCCTCACAGATGGGTGAATACCAAGCTCCAGGCTGTTTCCGGCAAAAATCAAGAGCAACATGTGCCGAACAAGGTGCCAATGGGCACAACATCAACTGAGGTATTGTTGCACGGTAGGGAGACAGCCTGATCTCAAGTAGGAGGCCCTAGGTAGGAAGAGATGGGTTTATGTTTGAAAGAGATTGCATAGGACAGATTGGCCGGATTTACAATCTTGTCGACTATCCTTGTCCAAGCAGTAATGGGTGGCGAACATGTGTAGGGAGCTCCATGCTGCAGTCCTGCAGATTTCAGCGATGGGGACCACCCGTAAGTGGGCCACTAATGCCGCCATAGCCCTCCAGAGTGAGCTTTAACTCTGGTTTCTAGCTGAAAACCCGATTGTGCATAGCAGAATGAGATGCAATCCGCTGGCCAGTTAGATAAGGTCTGTATACCCACTGCGACCCCCAATCTGTTCTTATCAAAAGGTAAAAACAGCTGGGTGGACTGTCTATGGTCTGCTGAGTGTTCTAAGTAGAAGGTCAGGGCTCTCGTGCAATCCAAAGTATGCAAAGCCCATTCCCCCTGATGGGAATGGGGCCTCGGAAAAAACGTGGCTAACAGAATGGACTGATTAAGATGAAAATCAGTCATGATCTTAGGCAAGAACTTGGGATGCATATGCAGGCCCATACCATCATGAAAGAATTTCGTGTAAAGTGGGAACATCACCAAGACCTGAAGCTCGCTGACCCTGTGAGCCGAAGTAACCGCCACTAGAAATAGGACCTTCCAGGTGAGGAATTTAAGCTCATAGATGCGCATAGGCTCAAAAGGAGGGTGCATGACCCATGCCAGCACAATATTGAGATCTCAGGAAACCATGGGGGGGCCGCAGAGGCGGCTTTAGCTGCAGCAGGCCCCGCATAAAGCGATCTACGATAGGCTGGAACGAGATAGGTGTGCCTGCAACACCCCAATGGTAAGCCCTAATTGTGCTCAGATGGACTCTGACCGAGGTGGTTTTAAGCCCAGCCTCGGAAAGGTGCCACAAATAGTCCAAGAATCTGGGAAGTGGGCATGTAAATGGATCTAATCCATTCCCTGCACACCACACCAAGAACCTCTTCCACTTCAACGGGTAAGACTTCCTAATGGAAGGCTTCCTGGAAGCTACCAGCACTAGGGTGACATTTTCTGAGAGATTCAGGAGCTGAAGGACTAGGTACTCAACATCCAAGCTGTCAAGGCTAACGCCTGGAGGTTCAGATGGCACAGAGTGCCCTGATTCTATGTTATCAGATTGGGTGCAGTCCCCAGGCGAATGGGATCCCTGATAGACAGGTTCTGAAGGAGGGGAAGCCAGACCTGCCTGGGCCAGTGCAGCACTACTAGGATCATGGTCCCCTGGTCCCGCTGGAGCTTCAGGAGAGTTTTCATGAGACGTGTAAGAGGCGGGTAGATATACAGGAGCGAAGGTGTTATTTATTTATTTATTTATTTAAAGTTTTTTTATACCGGCATTCATGATAAAATCATATCATGCCGGTTTACAGAAAACAGGGGAGTGATAACATTGAACGAAAACTGGTGTTGATATGTAGCGAAGAAAGTTACAATAAACAAGGGAAAATTAGAACTTGGAGAAGAAGAGTAGCTGGAACAATTTAGTCAATTACAATAAATTAATTAATTACATAGTGTTCAGATTAATTACATAGTGTTAATGGGACAATTTACAAGTGGATGTAGTATTTTTGGAGAAAGTTATGAGAGTCCATTGTGATTGTCAGTTGTGATCAGGAAAGGCTTGCCTAAACAACCATGTCTTTAGCCTTTTTCTGAATGTTGGTAGGCAAGGTTCCTGTCTGAGGTCGGGGGGAATGGTATTCCATAATGATGGTCCAGCGGTGGAAAAGGCCCGTTCTCTGAATGTTTGATGGTGTGTAACTTTTGTTTGTGGAACGTGTAGGGATCCTCTGTATGCTTCTCTGATTGGTCTTGACGAGGAGTATAGTCTGAATGGTATCTGAAGATTGAGTGGGGCTTGAGAGTAGATGGTTTTATGGATGATGGTGATGGTCTTGTGGAGTATTCTGAAGTGAATTGGGAGCCAGTGTAATTTTTTGAGAATGGGGGAGATGTGATCTCTTCTTCTGGCGTTTGTTAAAATCCTGGCAGTAGCGTTTTGCAGCATCTGGAGTGGTTTTAAGGATGAGGAAGGGAGACCTAGCAAGATAGAGTTGCAGTAGTCTATCTTGGAGAAAATTATGGATTGTAGGACTGTTCTGAAGTCTTGAAAATGAAGAAGTGGTTTTATTCTTTTCAATATCTGTAATTTGTAGAAGCCGTCCTTTGTAGTGCGGTTGATGAAAGTTTTTAAATTTAAGTGATTATCAATTAAGACTCCTAGGTCCCTAGGAGTTAGAGGGCAGACGCTCGTCTGTCCTGAATAGGGAGCAAAAATTGCTCACCTTGGAGTTGAACAGGGAAGCAAACAGGTCCACATCCGGAGTTCCCCACAGGTGGAAGATCTGGACTGCCATTTTTGGGTCCAGTGACCACTTGTGCGGTTGAAGATAGCAGTTTAGATGGTCTACCAACATGTTCAGCAACTCGGGCAGGTATATTTCTTTTAGAGACATCCATTGCAATAGAGCCGAGGACCAGATATGCACAGCCTCCTGGCAGAGGGGGAACAAGCCTGTGCCTTCCTGTTTGTTGATGTACCACATCACAACCTGATTGTCCATTTGGATCAGGACTGCTTTGTGGGGCAAGCAGTCTCAGAATGCCCAAAGTGTGTAATGAATTGCCCGAAGCTCCAAGAAGTTTATCTAACACAGAGCTTCCTGAGCGGTCCATCGACCCTGCATGTAGAGTTTGTCCACATGGGCCCCCGGCCCTGGGGGGAGGCATCAGTCATAAGCACTATTTGAGGTGAGGCAGCCTGCTCCAGTTTAGAGAGATTCTCCCACCAGAATAGAGAGACCCGCAGAGGTGGTGTGAGGGAGACATGGGCCTCGAGGTCCTGGGATGCATGCTGCCATTGGGACTGCAACGTCCATTGTGCTCTGCGCATGCAGAGGCGGGCTAATGGGGTAACATGAACAGAAGCTGCCATATGGCCTAAAAAGCGAAGCAGTAGGCAAGCACTCACACACTGTCTGTTGTGCAGCAAGGCTGCCAGCAAAGATAGGGCAAGGGCCCGATCACGGGGCAAGAACGTTTTTGCTGAGCCGTGTCTAACCTGGCTCCTATAAAGTCCAGCTGGGGAGACGGGCAGAGGTGGGATTTCGGGTTGTTGATAACGAAACCCCAGAGACTGCAGTGCCTGCATGGTAAAGGCCAAAGCATCGAGCGCTCCTGCTGGGGAATCGCTTTAGACCAACCAGTCATCTAGATAAGGAAAGATGTGCACCGCATGGCGTCTGAGTTGCGCTGCCACCACTACCAGGCATTTGGTGAAGACGCGAGGGGCTGAGGCCAATCCAAATGGCAGCACTCTGTATTGGTAGTGCGCCTTCCCCATCACAAAGCGCAGATACTTCCTGTCTCTGGGGAAGACTGCGATGTGGGCATAGGCTTCCTTGAGGTCAAAGGAGCAGAGCCAGTCCCTCTTTTTGAGCAGGGAGATCATAGTATCCAGAGAAACCATTTTGAACTTTTCCTTTCTGAGGAAGTTGTTCAAAGCCCTGAGATTGAGAATGGGGCACAAGCCTCCAGTTCTCTTAGGTATCAAGAAATACCTTGAATAGAACCCTCGACCCTGCTGGTGACGGGGAACAGGTTCTACTGATCCCACCATTAGGAGGGTGGAGAGTGCTGTGAGAAGTATGCCCTGTTGGGTGGACGATGGACATGGGGGAGAGTCCTCCAGGATTTCTCTGAAGTTCAGTCGATACCTCTGACAAATAATAGTGAGGACCCATCGATCCGAGGTGATGATTGACCAATGATGGGCAAAGCAGAAAAGTCTGCCCTCCACTGGGGGATCGGATGGCAAGGGTGCTATGTGCTGACTCATGCTCCCTTGCCTCTAGTCAAAACCCCATAGCCGGGGTCTGTTGGTGGGCTGGCTGGGGTCTAGGAGTTATCTGTTGATGGGAGCAGCCCCTGGAAGCAGTATCGGGCATGCAAGTTCGGGAGGCAAGGGGATAATATTTCCAGTGCCTATAGAATGAACTCTTAGAACTGGGTCAGGAAGGTTGCCATACGGAGGACGGTGGGTCCAAAGCACTGGCGGATAGCTGTTGAAGGGTTTCATGGAGATCCTTCAACTGGGCTACCACATCCCTGACCTTGTCCCCAAAAAGATTCTCTCCTGTACAGGGGAGGTCAGCCAACTTCTCCTGGACCTCTGGCCGTAGGTTGGAAGCACAGAGCAAGGCCATTCTATGGGCACCAATGTCCACGGCGGCCACCCTGGCAACGGTTTTGAAGACATCGTAGGTGGATCTCACCTCATGTTTTCCCGTTTCAAGACCTTGTTGCATGATAGCAGACAACAACTCCTGCTGCTGTTGCGGGAGATGCTCTGCAAGTTCTTGGTCCTGCTTCCATAGGTTCCAATTGTACTGGGTCATGTACAATTGGAAAGAGGCTAACTGAGCGACGAGCATGGCACCCTGGAAAACCTTCCTCCCCAAGGCATCAAGCTCTCTATGCTCTCGTCCCAGAGGGGCCGAAGCATGGGCGCAGGAGCATTTGGCTCGTTTGAGAGTGGACTCCACTACCACAGACTGGTGGGGGAGAAGGTGCTTCTCAAAGCCCAAGGTCTGTTGCACCAAATAGGTGGCATCTGGCTTCCTATTTACTGGGGCAATTGATACTGGATGTTCCCACATCCGAAGAAGGAGGTCCTTAAAAATATCGTGGATGGGAACAGCCACTATCTCCTTCCAGGTATCCATAAACTGGAGGACATCCAACATCTTATGCCGTGCATACTCCTCCATAAGAAGATGGAAGGGGATGACCTTGGCCATGGTCCGTACAAAGCCTGTGAAGGAGATGTTCTCTGGGGGAGACCTGTTGTGTCCGTCGCTGTCCGACATCTCTGCTCCACCCACCTTACCTCGTTGGCGACTCCCTTCGGGGGTGATGGAAGGCTAGCTGCTGCGGCATCTCCAGGCCGTCCTCCTCCGGCGTTCCCGGACCAGCTCGACGCTGCAAGCCGCCATGTTGACCAGATGCCTAAGGGCACGCGTGCGGCCCAATTGATGTACCAGCATTGGCGCGAACCTCAGGGGCGTCTCCTGAGATGACATCACCAGCTCCAGATATTTAAGATCTCAGTTTTTGCTAACAAGACGAGTTAGCAAGGGGTTCGCTTCCTCCTGGTCACTGCGGATGGGATTCGCTTTCCACGACCCTAGCTACTCTGCCTCCTCAGACTTCACTAGAGGTACCCGCTCCTCGGGGGCCTCGCTCTCTCTTTTTCTTTGCAGGTCACAGTCCGGAAACGGTACTCGCTCCTCGAGGGCCCACGTCCTGGACTTGCTCCTGCATACCACTTCTGCTAGAAAGTCATCGCTGCTTTCAACATTGTGAGTTTCCATCTATCTCTCGGAGCTTTCCCTGGGTACAGATACTCGCTCCTCAAGGGCATAATGTATACCATCTCCTGGGCTGCCTTAAGAGACTATTGTGTGAGTGTTACCATTAAGGACTTGTTCCAGTACTCTGCATATACTGCCTACTCACTGCCTTAGGTTTTCTACAGCTCAGCCACCCTGGGATCGCTGTTCCAATACCTGAGGGACTACAGCCAGCCGGGCGCTTCCAGCTCACTACTGCCACCTCTGGTAGTTTACCATATTCTCTAATAAAAGAACTATTTTTTATCTGTCTCCTACACTAAGCCTGACCAGTGGTCCCTCTCGGGAATTCCCCGAGGGCATGGTCACCTGCCACTGGTCCAAGGATCCACCCACAACTATTCTAAATAACTACAGATTGCTATACCAGCTTTAACAACAGAGCTTTCTGACAGATTGCTAACTTCCAGCTTTCTCTACAGAGCTTTTACAACAGATTGCTAACTCTGTCCGGAGAACGCTAACAAGACCGATGCCTTTCCTCCGTGGAAAAGGCTCTGAGAGAGGATTGTCAATTATCTCTGAGAAAGACTCAGAAGAGTCATTTCCCCATGGATCATAAGGACCCTCTTCCTCGCTGAGGTCCCCGTGGGGCCTACACGAGTGAGGTCTGTGCAAATCCCCAGTCCTACAGTTCAGAGAACGAAGGCTTTGGGACCACTGCACCGGACGGTGTTGGCAGTCGTTGCGCATCTTCCTCCTTGGAGGACCCAATGATGGGAATCGCACCTGAGGGGAGCATCAGTGGCCGCTGGGGAACAGAGGGTCCCCTTGGGCACCAGTTGCATTGGGAGGGCTCCCAACAGGACATCCAGATGCTTGAGCAGGGGCGCTAAGATGGATGGCGTGGACTCTGTCACCGGTATGGGGGCCGGTGGTGGTTCAATGCTCTGTAGGGCTCGGAGTGCTGCACACTGCACCCTGTGGTCCAACTCCTCCTGGAAGTCCTGTGAAGGGGAAAAGGTGTCACCAGCACTTCCTTGGAGCTCCAAGGAGGCATGGTGCCCGGCACTGATATCTGTGGGGAACGCCTGGGACTCCCAAGCCTGTCGGAGAGTGCGGCCTCCTCACCACGGGGTCGCTTCAGTGGTGGCACGGCAGTCGCTGGTGCCGTACCAGGACTAGTGCAATAAGTCAATGGCGACCAGTGTTGGTGTTTCCAGGATCTCCCATGATGCTTGGCTCGGTCTTTCCCCAGCGCCGAGGAAGCTGAGGATCCTGATGTCTTTGAAAGTGGAGAGACCATGGAAGAGTAGTCACCAACTCCACAGTCCTTAGACGATGAGACCAGGGGTGTAGAAAGGGAAAGCATATCGAGCAGTTCTCCTCAACCCCGGGGCGTCGATGATTCCGATGTAGGCGTGGATGGAGCAGACTTTTGAAAGCCAAAATGTTTCTCCATTTTATCAAGATGCACACAACGGCCCTTGGGGGGGGGGGGGGGGGTCATCTGGTCGCACAGCTGACACCCTCGGATGTCGTGTGATGCCCCCAGGCACAGGATACAAACCTCATGATGGACATGGTCTGCAGGTACTGGGGGCACTGGCGAAAACCTGATGACGACATAAAAAAGAACAACCAGCGAACGGTTGATGGCTGGCAGGCCACCGAGAAGTGACACACCAGGAATAGACGGTGCTGAGACGGGGACACCATCCGGAGAAGGGGGACCTGGTGTTTGGACAGAGAAGAACCGGGAAAAATGAGAAAATAATACTCTTAAGAGCTGAGCTCCAAAACTACGAGGCAAATGCACCGCTGAAAAGAAGAGACTGAACGGGTCCTCACGTGAACACGCAAATAGAGGTATGCTGGGCATGCTCAGTGTGCCAGTCAAAGCTTCTAGAAACAATGACAAAAGTTTTCCGTACTGGGCTCCATCTGATGATGTCACCCATCTGTGAGGACTACCAACCTGTTTGTCCTAGGAGAAAGCAACAGCTCCCTCTAGGGCCACACTCTCCCAACCCCTCTCTAAGAAACACTAAGTTTAGGGCTTACACGTGAATGAGATGATGGATGGTCTTAACTTGCATATTAAGGATTTACTATTTTTAGTGTGCACAAAAGACCCTTAACATGCATGTTAAACTTTATTATACAGACCCCATATTGCTTCAATTCCTAGCATTACCAAAGGAATATCACACTACAGAGTACTAAGCCTACAACATTACAAGAGAAATAACACACCACAGTATACTAAACTGATGCTATCCCCATATGAATACCACCATCATGTATGATAAAAAAAACACTGAGATCGATATTCTAAGGTTTTGTCCAGCTAACTTTTAGAGTTAACTAGACAAAATCCAAGATTTCAATATTTTCCCTCGCTGCCTGACTATATTTTGTCTGGAAAAATTTACCTAGCTAAAAGGAGCATTCTCAGGACACTGTTTCACTTTGCCTGGGTAGTGCTGGTACTCCAGGTAAATCTGGTCAGACAAATAATTGTCTGAAAATTATCCTGCTAGCATTATACTGAGCGGAACACTTATCTAGGTAAATTCTGCCAAATATCTGACTAAAGTTATCTACAAGTAAGTTTAACTGAATAACTTTCTCATGCCCAATTTTCAAATCTGTGGCAGAGCATTTGCATGTGTAAGTGGATGCACAGAGATTAATGCTAGTATTTTATAAACTGTGCGCTCATTTTATAAACATACATGTGTATATTTTACATGCAAAATAATCATGATTCTTAGAATAAATACCCAGAAACACACATGGAGGCAGTGATTTTATAAAGTATGCATGTATACAGTTTTGAAAATACTTGCGGGCATACTTGAAATCACCAGTTCACTGATACCTCTACCAGTTTACCTAGACCCTCCAGCAGTTCATCCTCTGTCCCTCACCACTTCATCCATACCACCCATCCCAAAACTACAGTCAACAGACAAGTCTGATTTCACTTGCACGAGTCAATTAGCAACTGTAAAAGTGCGTGAACAAGTTCGCTACGTGTATATCTCTTACAAAATAGCAATTACCACATGTTCTTCTGAACCCTGTCCTGGAACATCTCCAGACTGCCCCTTTTATCCTCGAAACAGAAAATACTCTCAACATTTATAGACACACATATATGCTATTTATGCATCTACCGGTATATGCCTTTTCAAGCATGAAACCCCTTTGAAAATTCACTCTTAAATATTTACAACATCATTCCTGTATAATATCAATTTTGGATCTCAGCGTTGTACTGACCAGGGGCAATTTTCATACTGCCTACACTGCTGTAAAATTTGCATGCATTTTTCACCCACATCCTTTGTATTAATTCTTGAAGGGAAAGTGCATGTGTGCTTTCAGTTTGAAAAGACATTTTTCTACAGGTGCATTTTCCATGGAAAATAACA
This sequence comes from Rhinatrema bivittatum, assembly GCF_901001135.1. Taxonomy (NCBI): domain Eukaryota; kingdom Metazoa; phylum Chordata; class Amphibia; order Gymnophiona; family Rhinatrematidae; genus Rhinatrema; species Rhinatrema bivittatum. Next base: position 40,467,321 of record NC_042629.1, read on the forward strand.
TGCATCACTTTGAATATGCCATCTACGTACACTTATCCTCCCCCCCTCCCCCCCCCCAACCTAAATCTGCCTCTGGGAATGCCTCCTACTAATGCAGCTCTACATTGTGGAACACAGCATTTACCGATAAGTCAGGTTAAGGGTGGGCAATTTCCTGACAGCCCTTTTACCTGGGCAAATCGGTACTTAGCCCGGCTTTCGGAAATTGCTCTCAAAATAAATATTGCTCTGCTTTCTACTAGAAATATTCCTATAGTACGACTGGTGTGGCATGTCTTAAATTCTGAAGATTCCCAGAATATCGGTATGCACAGAGATGCTATGGTGCAGCATGACTTTTTCATCCTTATCTTTACTAGACAATTTGCAGAGTACCAACATACTATCAATGCTTGAACATGCACATACTGTAGGTATGCCTGTGGCATTATCAATGAGGTTCTTTTTATGTCCAAGGTATTGAAATGATCTGCACACATCTGCCCTGAATCTTTAGGTGGCCTCTTAAGTTACTCACTCTGCTTATAGATTAGCCTCAGTATTCAGTTTTATATTTCTGCCACTTTGACACACCTTGGAATTTATCTCTCTCTCTTTTATTTTTTTTTTCCAGAGGTGGAAGACAATGTTAATGGGGGTGGGGGTGGAAAAAGCTCTTCAAATGTTGAATTTTTCCCCTTTGTTTAAGAAGGGTCTAGCCAGGCAGGCCATGGACCACATTACTGGGTGGCTGCTATGAAGTCAGCTAAGGAAAGGGAAGGGGGATAGGCATCAGATTAAAAGAAGAATAGGTAGGGGTAGGGCAGGAGAACCACCAAGAGGAAATGGGAGCAACAGCAAAGTTTCCAGGAGATGGTTGAAAGGGGCAGCAGAGGGTAGGGAGGCCGGTAATGCCTGGAGAGCATACAGGAAGAAAAGTTTAACAGTAGTGAGAAGCTGGGCCAAAGTGGGAGAGGCAAGGCTCATCCGGGTAGAAACAATACAAGAAATCACCCCCCAGGGAGCCAGGGATCAAAACAAGCCTCCTCAGTTTGCACCGGCGCAGACTCACAAGATGGCTCTTGAAGTAGGGTAGAGTCCCAGGAGTACTATCCTTATTCCAGCTACAATTTTGTTTTCCCCTAAGCTTCCCAGGTAATCCCTCTGAACCCCTGGTGCACTCTCTCTCCCTGTCACAGAACTGCTGGCTATCCAAGTGCAGCTTTACTGAATAAAAATGTGCCCTCAACCCCATGCTTCCACACGGCTCAGGCGTCCTCCTCTAGCTGGCCACCCCAGTTTCTCCTAAGGCTTCCTCCTTCAGCTGGCCAGTGGCCCTAGGGCTTCCTCAATCAGCTGAGACTTGCTCTCGGACCTTGCTCTTTGACTATAGCAGGGGGTGGTCTGTGGAAGACCAAGAAAAGGGGCCAGACAGACCATGGTAGGGAGGGTCTGGGGAAGTTTTCAAGAGCAGCCATGGGAAAGTGAGGCGGAGGCCTGCAGTACCCTTTATTTACTTATTTACATTCCACCTTTCGGCACTTCTTGCCACATGCCCGGGCTAGTGGTCTTCATGGAGCAGAAAGCAGAGGGGCAGCCGCCTCAGTAGATTTAGTGGCCAATAGTTATATTTATCATTAGGGTGGCTGATTGCTGTGACGGATTTAGGATTTTGCCACCCCTAGGCACTGTTGGTGCTGTCACCCCACCTCTCCGCTCCCATCCAAACAAGGGACAATGGAGCAGAAGGGGTAAGGCAGAGTGTTCTTTGCTCTGCTCTATCTGCTCCAGGATCACCTCCTCCCCTCATGTCCCTGAATTGACATAAGAAGAGAAGTTCTCCCCCCCCCCCTTTTTCTTGAATTTATCACTTCCAAAGCCTTAACCCTAACAATTAATCATGCTATTGATCTATTGTAAATAAGTACCTCGCCTTAACTTATAATTTTAAAACAGTTACAATTATGTTCCTTTTATTATATTTATCAAGTTGATTGTTCCTCTCTCTCCTTCTGCCCTATCCTTTCGTGCTGCTCTTCCCCTGCCCACCTCTCACCATTTTCTTGCCTGCTCCCCTTCTCCCCCACCCTTGTTCATTGTATTTTCTACCTGCTTCAGTTATTTATATGCCCTATGAATGTCGGTATATTAAAAGTTTCATAAATAAATAAATAAATAAAATAAATAAATCAGTTGGATTAGGGATCAGGGCTTTTCTTTTCTCCTTGCTGTGGATTCTGGCCTCAGCTCTCTCTTCCTGTTCCTAGCACAGGATGGCAGGGGATATGCAATGGGGATGGGTGCTCCTCTGGTTTGGCCTCTGTTGGAAACAGGATGCTGTGCTTGATGGACCCTTGGTCTGACCCAGCATGGCAATTTCTTATGTTCTAATAGGGAACAGAGCTGTTTTTCTTTGCCCTGTCCCTTCCAGCCTCAACCTTTCCCTCTTGTTCTCTGCACTAGGAGGGGAAAGGCTGGATGGAATAGGAAGCAGAAGGCTGTCCTCTGCTGAGTGAGATTCAGCACAGCTGAGAGGCAGCAAATCTTCAGCCAGCTTGCTGCCTCCCAGAATTTTGCCGCCCTAGGCCTACTGTGCTTATTAGCAAATCCAGGCCTGGATGGTTGTGAGTACAGCGTGTGATGCCTCTAGAGGCCGGTGAGGGCAAAATTGTGTTATATATCATACGGCTGTGGCCATTTTCATGCACTCAAAGGGAAAGGAAAAGTTAAGGGGTAGCAGGTGGGGGGCTGGGATGGCTGGAAGTGAAAGATAGGTCATCCCTCACTTAAGAATTTGAATGACATTCTCATGTGCCAGATAAGGCAGCTTGTCTATAGCTGGAGAAAGCTGTTACCTTGGGACACTATTAGAGATGGAGTTAGGGGGTGGAAGAGGGAATAAGGAAAATAGAATGCATGAAATAAGAAAAGAAAGAGAATTTTTTTTGTGTCTCTTGGGCGGGGAAAGGGGACTGGGGGAAAGAGAAAAATCTGCAGGTGAGGATGGGATAGGATTATAGGGTGATGTAATGGAGAGAAAAGTAAGATAGAGTTAGCCCAAAAGGAACAAATGGAGAAGGGTGACCAGAAATTAGAAATAAAATGGGAAGAGCAAGGAAATGAAAGTTGTAGAGGCAGTGAAGAAGGATAACAGAGGGAATCATGAAGGACAGCAAAGAGAAAGGGGAGTATTTTTTTATATACCAATGTTGCCAATTCATATTTTCTTTTAATGTCTTTTGGTATTTAGGCTCTAGTTTTATTTTTGCTTCCTGCTTGGAATATCCTCTTCTCTGTGGCCCAGCCTATAGCATCTGTTCCAGTTTTGTTAACTAAAACTCATTTTCCAGGCACAGGGATTGATCAGAACCATAGAGCATTAATGGTTTTTGCCTTGAGGGAACCGACAATGGGTCAAAGATACTCCTTCACATGTAGATGGCGGAGACTACCTGTTCCTGCAGTATGCAGTCTGCAGTGGAGAGTTCTGGTAGCCTGGAGAGAGAACTGGACGTCGTTATACCTTTTAAAGAACCAATAAAAATATATGCTGTGGTACCTAAGCTTTCGAGATGAGGGATCTCTTCTTCGGACAAAACCTGCACAGTACAGTGTACAATCCTGCCACTATTATGGAGATATGGGGCAGTGGGAAGAAGCTGCGGGCACATACACAATTCTGGTGAACATGCTTTAACTTCTTTCACTTGATCTTTTTTTCCTTTCTATTCTTTTGCATGCACATAACAAAAAGTGCACACATACTTCCGCATGCATACAGATACACAAATGCAGGAAAAGTGAACAGGAAATACAGCAAGATTATAATACTTTTCGGCCCCATGGTACCCAGCTATTTTTGAGTGGGCTGCTCTGTCCATGCAAGTAAAATGCAGATGAGAAACACCCAAGCATAGTGCAGAGCCTAAGATGACATGGTGTCATAGCGGGGAGACCTTGTCAAACTGATGAGGCAACTAGAGCAATGGATTGGTAGGTATGGTGGATTTTGCCAGTATAAATGTCAGCAAAGGTTTGATCTGAATTCCATCAGGAAAGCTGATTTACTAACTAGCTCGAATGGGAGTAAGATAGAAAGTTAACTGGCTGCAGGGCTAGTTAAGCAATCAGAATTAAGAACATTAAGAACATAAAATATGCCAGACTAGGTCAGACCAAGGTTCCATCAAGCCCAATATCCTGTCTCCAGCAGTGGTCAACTAAGTCACAAGTACCTGGCAAGTTCCCAAACATTAACTAGATCCCATAATGGTGGTGGGTGGAACAGGTAAAAGGATTGTTGGGATGCCTCATAGCTCAGTGATCTTCAATATCTTTATCAATCACACAGCAGAAAGAATTGAGGGAAGAACAGACATTTACAAATGACATACAAATCTGTAAGGGCAAACAATGGAATGGAAGGTGATTTGAAAAGTAATGGAAGAATGTCAAGGGTATGGAAGTTGTGATTCTGTGCAAATTAGTTTAGAATTATGCATCTGCAGCAGAAAACATCATAGACACTTATCAATTAGGATGGCAAGAACTACCCAACAGGAAAGGGATGGAGTAACCAGGGGGGTCACGATTTAAAACTTCAGGGAGGAAAATTCAGAACCAATGTCAGGAAGTATTTCTTCACGGAGAGGGTGGTGGATGCCTGGAATGCCCTTCCGGAGGAAGTGGTGAAGACCAGAACTGTGAAGGACTTCAAAGGGGAGTGGGATAAACACTGTGGATCCATAAAGTCTAGGAGATGTGAATGAAGAGTGGGTGGCTCGCGGGAATGATGGCTACTACCTGGAGATAATAGCCTTATTCAATAAACATACACACGGTTAATGCGACTCCAACATTACTCTAAGCTTCAACAGCAAGAGGTAATGTGGAAAAAAAGGATTTCCATTCACAAAAAGCGGGGAATAACTTGCTTGTTACGGCGGTTACTACCCCAAACCTAATAAGCCTGATACTTCATTTTCAATGCATATCCAGCATAGCTCTCTGCTTCAACTGATACTTCACGCATATCCAGCATAGCTCTCTGCTTCAACAGCAGGGGAGAAAGTCTGATACTTCACTTTCAATGCATATCCAACATAGCTCTCTGCTTCAACGGCAGGGGGGAATGAAGAAAAGTGGATCTATATACAGACAACAACCAACAAGGACTGAATTACATAGTCTGGGTAAACAAATGAGCATGGGTGTAGCTTACTTATTGCGGCGGTTACTACCCCTAACTAATTAAGCTAGATATTTCACTTAGATGCAGTTCCAACACTGCTCTCTACTTTAATGGTGGGGGTGGAAGGGAAATAGAACCAAAAGGTTACTAAGGGCCAAGAATAACAGATAAGTATGAGAAAAAAAAAGTGCAAAAGCTTGCTGGGCAGACTGGATGGGCCGTTTGGTCTTCTTCTGCCGTTGTTTCTATGTTTCTATGTATAAGGTAGTGGGGGAAAGATGATGGTGTACAAGGAGAAGTATTGCCAGTAGACAAAAAGGGGGTAGTACTGCCCAGATCTTAGAAGTGATACTACTCATTTGAGACCTCACTGTTTAGTACTGGATTCCAAACCTTAATATGAACATTCAAATGTTGGAAGCAGTTGAGAGAAATGTTACAGAACAGTGCAAGGCCTGCAAATGCAACAAAAGCCCTACACAGTAAAGCTGATGAAACAAACTCTGCTTTCTGGAGGAAAATAAAACCATAAGGAGAGGGGAGGATAAGCAGAAAATTCAGCTATCCAGCATTTTATGTAGAAGACAAAGTTCAAGGACAAAGGGTCATGATGAGGCTGGAAGAAAGGAGGCTCATAAGAAATGAGAGGAAGTATTTCTTTACTGAATAGATAGTGAATGTAGTGGTAACCAAAAGAGTGACAAAATTCAGGCATGTCTGGGGTGGATACAGCGCAAAGTGTTAAGGGCAATAGAGGGGGATGAATGAATATACACTAGTATCTGTGGGACAACTGGGCAGGCCAACTGGATGCTATCTGCTGACAACTGCTGAGCACACATACTGGCATTTATTTACTCAAACACTCGCTCACGCCTTAAGCTCGCATGGTCTGATTCATTGCTGTATGAAGCTCTGAGCCTGCTTTCCTCCTCAGTGAATCTCACGTACCTTGAGGCCGATTTCCATCGCTGTTGAAGACCCCCCGAGACCTCATTTTCTATCAGTCCAGAGATGTTTGTGATGATGTGATAAGACGTGTCCTGCAAACCTTTCCACTGATGCCCACCAATCTTAACTGTGCGACTGAAGGAAGGGAGGAGATGGGACAGCTTGCTTGAGTGTGACTGCTGCTAATAGCAAAGTTTAGCAGAGGTCGGAAAGGGCACTCAAGTGTGAAGAGAGAGAGGCTGCACTGACAGAGATGCTGTTTTCCACAGAATGCGTTAAGGCTTGCTTTATTTTCCAGACCTTTGACTTATTTTGCTGCTCGAATAAGCAAAATGTGAAGCACCTGCCAAAAACCAGGGGCTGGAATTTCAATAGGGTGAGAGTAAAAAAAGGGAAGAAAGCAGAGGAGAGGGAAGGTGGAAAGAGGGAGATAGAGGAAAGGATGAGGGCAGCAAGCAGGGGAAGATGGAAGGCTAGAAAGAAGATGAAGAAGAAGAAGATGGAAAGAATGAAGGGGTGAAAAATTAGGAAGGGGCAATGAAGCAAAGGGTGGAAAGCAAAGCAAGCCACTGCAAAGCTATTTTATTAATGTAACCCCTGGTTGGGGTACATAAAATGATAGAAGGGATATCCCTATTGATTAAGGGTTATCCTTTGCAAATGTATTTGGTGGTGAAGTGGACCTGTATAGAAACAGCATGGGTATCAAATAACCTCCTCTCTGACCGGACAGGGAGGACTCCTTCAACTCCCCTCCATGAACTCTGATCCCATGCCTCACCCTATTGCTGGCTTAGTAATAGTAGAGGACCAACAATTAGCTTTATTTTCTGGATGAACCAGCCAGGAACTCTTTACATGGATGTGAAGCAGGTTACAGTGTTACCCACTGAATACATCAGAATTTCACGAGCCTCTATAGTCAGAATCACATACATATGAAATGACTTCTGGAATACAATAAGTACATTCCTCCACCTCCTTTTGCCAAATAATTCTTTTTCCTTGGACCAGACATAAGAGTTAGTCTGAGCTCTCAGATTCCTATTCATTCATACCTATGTCCTAACCCTGTTTAATGAACAGAGTTCACTTATTATACCAAAATTCACATCAAAAGAGACATAATGCAACTCTCGTTTACATGACCTACTAATACTAATCTGGTCTTTGACTTTTCATCTGAATTCCACACCACCTTCCTCCCAGTGCAGGTTCCCTGGATTACTGCACTCAAAGGACACCCAGGGTCACTGCTCATCTTGGACTCCTGGCCCATGTCCTCAGAGGGAGGAATAAACCCCTTTTTCTCTTGACTTCCTGGTTAGTTCCTTGTGAGGAGGAAGAAACATCTCCTTCTTCATGGCCTCAGGCGTCACCTCTTGAGAGGAAGAGCCCCTACAGGGTCCCACTGCCACTGGGAGGGTCCTTGGGCCCACCAGTCCGCAGACTGGTTACTCCAGCTGGTCCCATCTCTGTGGTCCCCCTGCTTCTTGAAGGGCAGGGGCAGAAAGGACAGTAACCTGCCAAAACTTGCCACATTTATATTGCCCGCCATACACTAGTCACCCAATCAGAAAACCTAAAATGTTTAAGGGAGCATGCACACTATTTCCCCATCATCACATTATCACAAAAAAAACCCCCCAAAAAAAACAATGCTCACAGCTCTGAAAATGCCATCCAGTGGTCATTTAACATTACTACAACACACTATGAAACATTATCCTAAACAGGTCTACATGATAATAGCAGGGTCTTCCTCACCCACACATCTTCTACACTGAAAGCCAAAAATAAGGTACTTTTTTTTTTTTTTTGGGGGGGGGGGGGATCCAGACATAAATAAAATTTTAATTTATTCTCATTTTGGATACAGATCAATCTGAGTGTGCATTTTAAGGTCTTAATCTGCAGGTCTCATAGTTAAAGACCCATGTGTAAGTGGGCTGCTCTGCTAGAGAAATCTATATCCTGGCACATTACACCCTTTGAAAGTGACCAAAAATACAGGAGGAAGGATCAAAGAATCACTAGCCAAAGAGGACAGACATTAACAAAAGCATCAGACACCAGCAGGAATTCAAATAGAGGCAAACATCTTGAAACAGCTGTGCTGACCCGTGACAACATGTTTTTATTATGTTTGTCCACATGCACGAGTCAAGCGAGCATATACATATGGATAGATGGACAGATACAGGTGCTGGAGTCTGGGGGCAACCACGCAGCGTGCATGTGGGGAGGCTGCCATGGGCCTGGAGCAGGACAGGTTCTTGTCAAGGAATTAGGGGAGGAGTAGAAAGCAAGAAACACGTTTAATTTGTGCTACACCTGGGAGCGTGCACATTCCTAACTTGTTTGATTACTCAGAGGCTAGCACTTGTATGATGACTCTCTTTTTTTTCTCCAAAACATCTAGTCCTCGATCAGCACGGCTGTATCAGTTCAATCTCTCTTACGTCAATCTTTATTTTTTCCAACAGCTTTGGCTAATGTCTGTCTCTACCTACTTGCAGGATTTGAATTCTGCCCAGAAAACCTCGACCCCATTTCTCATTTTGAACTGTCATGGCTAAGCGGCTGACAGGAAACAGTCGATACATGCCAACACTCTCTCTAGTCCACCCTTCCCACATAACGGAACCTGCAGAATTCTGATCTTTGGAACCTGGCAAGAGACTTTTTTTTTTTGTTTTCACTTTAGTATATTTCTGTAATTTCAACTTTAGTAGAACAAACAGCATCAATACCAGTAAAGCACAAAGGATGGTGGAAGTAAACCGATTGATTCGCAAAGTCCACTGGTTCATTTGTTGTCAGGTAATCAAGTACTGGAAGCGAATTCGCTGTCCTCATATGAAGTAGATCCTAAGAAGGCAGTGAGAAAAGGAATGCCTCCACACCACCCAAAACTAAACACCTCTGTTTTATATACTGAGAGCACCGATATACATAAATGGAACCCCCTAGAATTTTCCTTTCTTAAGGGTCATATAGGATAGTTCACATCATGTGCCAGCCATTTCTTTAGAGTGAGTCACCAGACATCGCTCTTGCATGAGATGTAGGCCAAAAATCCAACTATAGTATTTCATGAAACTTAAAAAATTCCCAGACAACCCAAATTGTTTTCTCTCTCGGTACAGGATGTAAAAGAAACAAGATGTTAAGAGATTTAGCTCTGTAAAGTCTCTCCTACTTTTACAGCTTACATTCCTATTGAATAAATTTGCCCTTTATCTGGACGTAATTATGGTTCTCTTTTTATGTAATGTGGCTACAGACCATGAAACATTATTTATTTATTTAGAACTTTTATATATTGACATTCATTTGCATATCACATCGGTTTACAATTAACGGGGATAATAAAATGATTTAGGAAGTGAAAAATACAGTTATATGAAACAGGGATGTAGAGGAAGAAAAAAGGGTCCAGATGGCAGATAGGTAGCCTAATAAAAGAAAATAAAATGAAGCAAGTAACATAACATGAAATGAAATGGATAAACTATATACAAGATTCTGTATTGAAGGCTATTGTTCAAGGAAATCAGCTAATATCCCACATTGGTGGGATATTAGTCAAATAAAGAGCTAGCTCAGTGGCAAGTGCTTCCTGCTCCCCAGGTTGGGTGGGGATGCTGCAGACATGGAGTTCACAACACCTGAGGGGATGGCGTCTCCAACATTGCTCTATAGTGACAGCAGCCAGACTTACTATCCACGCCCGATCAGACTCCAAAGGAAGCAGGAGTTTGTGGCCCCCTAGTTAAGCATTCTTTCTGCGATAGCCGGGCTGAGTTGGGAAGAAGATAGAAAATGGGGGTGGGGAACCCTGGGTGGTTGTGGCTGGGGGGGGGGGGGGGGGGCCTCCTGACACTGTAGCCCATTAGATGCTGTTTCCAATTGAGCTGAAAACCCACAAGATGCAGGAGGAAAAAAAAAGGCAAATAAAATTAAATACCTAGAAAACTATCATGAGCAAGGCTAGAACGGGTCCAGTGATATCGTAGACCGCAAGTGCAGTGGGGAGAGTGACTGTTCATACAGAACAGCAGTAATAATACTATCACTGACAATAATATAAATAATTTCTGCCACACACAGCACTGTGCGGGCTTCTCTGAAATGCCTCCCATTATGGGTGCATGAAGACAGGGCACATGAAAAGAGACTGCATAGAGGATGTTTCTTTGCCAAACTCCCCTCCCTCCCCAAACAAAAAAGAAAGTTAAATATTTATTTATTTTATTTATTTAACGAGTTTTATATACCATCATTCGGGATCATTAAAATAACGCCATCATAACGGTTTACAAAATACAAGGTTATAGGGATAAGGGGGGTTAAACAGGGTTTCAAAGGTTTTCTTTTTTAAAGGTACAAACTGTTATTAATCATAGGGGGTATCATATGCAAGGTTATAGTTCAGTTTTATGTTTCACTTCTTATTTATAAACATAGTTGTGATGAATTTCATTTATTCTTAAGGATGGATTGGAGGGCGATGTTGTTGTGTTGTTCATTGGGCGAGTTGGTATGCTTTGTTGAACAACCACATTTTTAGATCCTTTTTGAAGGTTTTTAGGTTTTCTTGAGTTCTGAGCTCAGTTGGTAGTGAGTTCCAGAGTTTTGAGCTACCAATGGAGATTGCTCTTTTTTGGGTTGAGGTGAGTTGATTTGAGTGCGTTGGTAGTGTTTTTAGGAGTCCCTTATTTGCTGATCTAAGGTTTCTGCTTGGGGTAAGCAGTTGTATAGAGGGGCTTAGCCAATTTTCTTGTTTTTCATATATAATTTTATGAAGGATGGATAGGACCTGCACCTCATTTCCTTTGCTCGCAGTCTTGTACTTTTTCCTTGTATGAAATGGGCGACTTCTTACTATCACAGGTGTTCTGTTCTTACACTCCGCTCTATGGAATAAGTTATCCCCACCTCCCCAGGTGCTCATAAAGCTCCACGTCAGGCTGAGTCATTCCTGGTTTTATTCCAATTACATTCGTGGACTCACAGCTCCAGGGTCTTAAGAAAAGCCAGGATAAGATCCAGCAATACAGTGCAGCAAAAAAAACCAGAAGTGGCTCAGCCTGCCCCCTCAGAACAAGGACCTTTTCTACATTTAACATTTTTTATCCATGCCTCGTGGGCACTGCTCTGCTCAGGTTTTCAGGATGCTCCTAATGAATATGTTAGGGCCTAGATTTCCATGTACACTGCTTCAAGTGCATGCCCATCTCCGATGCATGCTCATTAGGGATATTCTTAAAACCAGAGTGGATTGGTATCCACGAGGATGGCCGATTGCCTTCCCCCAAATCTTCATTCCACCTTTACAAAAGAAGCTCAAGGTGGATTACAAGGCTACACTCATACTATCATCACCCTTCCTCCCTTAAAGGTGAATTGTAAAAGATGCATGCGCACGACCAACCAATTTTATAAGGCGCCTAGGTATGCACACAAGTGCCAATGCACAAATATCTCATACTGGAGGAAAAAGGGACATAATGTGCGTGTGGTGCGGGCAGGGCATGGATGTTCCAGGGCGGGGCCAAGAGATGTGCGTGCAAGTACTTACGTGCCTGGGCATGCACCCAGGTCCAGCGCCATGTAACTTTACTTCTTCTATGGAGGATGTGCAAGTAAAAAAATAAAACATAAAAAGTTATGGACATCTGTGAGGGGTTTAAAGGGTCTGGGGGTAACTGGGGGTGTGTGCAGGCTCAAGAGCCGGGGGGTTTGGTGGACTTCGCTGGGAGGTGGACGAACTGGTCAAACTGGTCATGGCATGGACATGTGCCCGTTATAAAATCCCCTCGCGTGGCTTAAACCACACTTTAAAAATTAGGTGCACATATTCGTGCGTCTAGGCCATTATATAACAAGCACGCATACATGTGTGTATGTTATAAAATGGCCGCGTGCCGAATAACACATGTATATGGGCGCCCGCTTGAATGTTATCATCCCTGTATTTTTGGGTCAAAACTGAAAAACCCTTTTTATTTTTAGTGTAATTTTATAACAGCAGTGCTTATGTCTGCAGGTACTTTGTACCTGCAATCTTTTAGCTGGAATTTTCAGACCAGACTTTTGAAAGGTCAAAAGTATGTGTGTAAATGCACACTTTTCACCCCCAGGAATCGCTCTTGCTAATGCATGTTGCAATCACATTACAGGCATATTGTTTCCCTGCATAACCCTCTGACTGATTTTCAAAGCGCCACTTACACGTATGCAACAGGGTTTTAGGCACATAAGAGGCTTTGAAGCCCTGTAAAGCTTGCTTTTTTTTTTGCTTTTCTAAATTCCTCCACTTTTATTTTTCAATGATTAGCTTTGTACCATTTTTTGATACTTCACTGTAAGACACCCTTAGTAGGGGACCACAGAAGAGCCAACATAATAAAAACAAAAATCAACCCTTTCTGTTGCTGAGTTTATGAAATACTGTATGCAATGCCTCTGAACTGTCTCCAGTGCAAACATTTCCATGAAAAAAAAAAAATCTATAGCGATCCTTATTTATGCATAGAACAGCTAGAAATAGAATGATAGGGATTTAAAGGCTGGAAGGGACCTTAAAGAACACCTGGTCTCTCTCCCTACTCACTCACTGGATATACCTATCATCCCAGGAAGCACCAATGGCAGAAGTCCAGTTTGAGCTACAGTCTGTACCTGGCTGTGAATTTGCTCTACGCCCATAAGCAGCCTCAGCCTTTGACAGTACTTGACATTGTCTGCCATGCATATTAACCTCACGGATTACACTCTCTAGTTTCCCTTTCCTTTGGTGTACACTTGGCTGCAATAACTTGAATCAGACGGTAGCACTAAGTGCTCCCTCCCCTTTGTGCTGGCATTCCTTTCACCCTTTCTTGGCTTGCCCGGGTCTGCCGCAGAAGCACACACAGTGATTGGAGATGCCGCATTTTACTCATCGCCGAGTGATTTGGAGCTACAGTATATATCATTTGCCAAGAGCTAAACTAAAGGCTGTGTGCACAACGTGAGGCAGATACTGCAACTTACTTATTTGGCAAGATCTGTCCAAGCCCTTTCAATCTTTTCAGCCCTATTACTGGCACTGTCAAACCTCACTGTCTAATTTTATCAATGTAATGTCATAAAAAGAGCTGTCCGGTCCTGACCTATCCATCCTTTCATCCTTTAAAAAAATCCAATAAAGGCTTCCTTCTACCTCGCAGTACCCCGAGTGGGCATTAATTTACCTGACATTTATTAACCGTTGATCAGTGGTTTCTTCCCGATGAGCGCAGGCTTATTTCTCTCCCTCTCCCGCGCTCTATCTGAAGCTGTCTGAACCATTTTGCTCTGAATTCTTGTAGAATGCATATTTCGCACATCAGTTCTTATGGCCCAGATCCTTTGTTAAGGACACCATTACCAGCTGATAAAAGAGCGTGGAGGCTGTCAAAATTGCCCTCACCTGCTGATTTGTCCCTCAATGCGGTAATTGGCCTGCCATGCCAATTTAGGACCCAGCACAAAATATGGATAAAGGTGTCAACTCTTTCCTCTTACAGCTGGTTAGACTAAAGATATATATATATATATATATATATGGAATTCTTATATTTTATTCCTTTTTCACCACTGCTTGATAGGACCTGAGCACAGACAGATATTTCTCTATGGACATGGCTATTCAGATCAACTGCTTGTTACAGAGATCTGTTATTTAGGAACATATTTTATTCTCTATAAAGTAACTATTTATACCTATCTATCAATCTGTCTATCTACTGAACACATACCCCAAGGTGAAAAAATACATATATCTTTTACCATACAATGTTCACAACTACCCAAAGTGGAAAAGCTGAACCATCTATGTTCCAAAATAGCAGAATATAAATAAAGTTCCCAACACGCCTTTCGCATGATGCCTATTTGTTCTCACACCGTGCAATGCTGCACAGTTGGGCAAATAGCTAAACTCTTACTCAGCTTGCTGTACACAAAGACAGGCTTGCTTCTTGACTTTCAAGTTATTTATTGAAACAACAACTGGAAAACACAGACCTTACTGTAAGATGAAATGGAAATCAGAAAAACTGTCACAAAGCCTCTGAACTGTCACAGTGGTTACGAGTCCTGCTTCGGTACGTCAGCTGAATTTAGTGCAGAAAGCAATGTCCTTGGCAGGCTCTGAAATTTTTTTCCTCAGAGGTGGATTTTCAGCAAATGCCCATCTCCTCTGCCCTGTCCCCATTTTCCTTAATTTCAGAAAATACACATTTAGACACCCCCCCCCCCCCCAACCGGCAGCCAACCCTGGATTAATTCATCTCTGCTCTAGTAATTAACCTCTCATTCCCTTCACCCACTCCACCAATTTATCCCTCCCCCCCCCCCCTTACCAGAGTAATTGACTCAGACCACACCCCACAAAGCCCTTCCCCATTAATTAATCCGTCATTCCCTTCACTTCCTTCTTAAAATTCATCCCTCAGTCACTATACCCCCTCTCCCCCAGAAACTCATCCAGTCTGACTGGTAGGAAGACAGATAAAAAGCAGTGAGTCCCCCCACCCCATCCTCCAAATGGTACAGCAGATCTGCCTGTTTGGTGGGGGTTGGAGGCCCTAGAAGGCCCTAGAAGGGCACCCAGCAGGTGTTAGGTTCAGACACACTCATGAGAAAGGCACCCTTGCTTGGGAACACAGTGGAGAATGGGTTGGCCTTTTCATGGGACAGCTGAACTTGATCTAGGCAGGCACCAATCAAACCAGCTCAGACTGTCTTGCTAGCCTCATGGCGGTCAAACGGTGTAGCTATTAGGCTCAGATACAGATTAGGGAATAGAATAGTATTTTATGTATTAACACAGCTTCAGCCTATTATTATCCACTAAATGAGTGTGTCCATCCTTGATTGGCATGGGGAGGCTACAAGGGTAGGGGGTGCCAGACAGGTCATAGTTGCTCATGTTTGTATCAATTCAGTAGCCTATTGTGGGTGTTGTGTGATAAAGTACATATTTTTTTTTAGCTCTGAATGAGTTTGATGTGTTTTGTTTTGCCTCTGGACTGAGTGACTACAGGCTGTCATCCTTAGCAATGGAACAGCAGTTTTCCTTCTAACGTTTGTCTGTCTCCTTCTACATGTACTGGGGAGCAAGCTGGTCAACTACTCTAGTGAACTGACCAGACATTTCCATGTCCTAAGGGGCAGGCTGAGCAACTCCTGGCTGTCTCTCCCCTTGAATCCGGACTCTACAGTTCCAGTGTCTGTAAGCAAAGCAGACATTGTAAGTCCACAAACACAGCGATATAAAACTAGGCCTGGCTCATTTTAACCCTTATGATTTGGCCCTAGCTACTTTAGCTGTGATATTAAAGAAGCCTTTGAGGATGCAATGTCCACATTTCATTTCATTTTCATTTAATAGATTTATTAATCGCCTAACACTGCAAGGCCTAGGCGATATACATAAAAACATACATAATAATAATAAAACAAAACATGAATAATACACTTCTTAAATCAGATTTCATAGAAACCATATCATGTTATACAAAGCTATATCGTACCCTTCCCCATGCCATTTCATTTTGCTAGGTAACCTCTAGCATCTATCTCCCTTTTATTCCTACATCAGTTATTTTTGTGGACTGGGCTCTGCTACGTCTCATGTTCAGTCTCGTCTCTCATAAGCGGTACAGTCTCGTCTCTCATAAGCGGTGACATGATACAGACTTTCAGATACTTGAAAGGTTTTAATGATCCAAAGACGACAAACCTTTTCCATCGGAAAAAAATCAGCAGAACCAGGGGTCACGATTTGAAGCTCCAGGGAGGAAGACTCAGAACCAATGTCAGGAAGTATTTCTTCACGGAGAGGGTGGTGGATGCCTGGAATGCCCTTCCAGAGGAAGTGGTGAAGACCAAATCTGTGAAGGACTTCAAAGGGGCATGGGATAAACACTGTGGATCCATAAAGGTTAGAGGACGTGAATGAAGAGTGGGTGGCTCGCGGGAATGACGGCTACTACCTGGAGATAATACCCTTATTCAATAAACATACAGGAAAATTAGTTCTTACCTGTTAATTTTCGTTCCTGTAGTACCACGGATCAGTCCAGACAGTCGGTTGAGCCTCCTTTCCAGCAAGTGGAGACAGACTAAAACTTGAAGGATGCCCTATATCAGGACAGAGCCTGTCCTCTACCCCTTCAGTATAACGTATGTCAAAGCATAAAACAACAAACCCAAGAATAGGATCAAGCAAGTAACTGTAAAGCTCAACGGAGCAAATATAGAATAATGTAGAAAAACATGGTATACCTATACGCTCTTGCATAAACTTGATATAAGAAAATGACCAAGGCTTCCAGTGTAATTGCTCAGTAATATTGCACAAAGAAATATATGAAAATCTGCAGACCTGCAAGAAAACAAGCTTCGAGAGGACAGAAGACAGACAGGGAAGGGCGTCTGGACTGATCCGTGGTACTACAGGAACGAAAATTAACAGGTAAGAACTAATTTTCCTTTCCTGTACGTACCCGGATCAGTCCAGACAGTGGGATGTACCAAAGCTTCCCTAAACTGGGTGGGACCGAGACAGTCCCACTTGAAGCACTTGCCACCAAAAGGAACCGAACACCGGAGCGTGTACATCCAGACGGTAGTGCCGAGCAAAAGTGTGCAGAGATGTCCAAGTGGTGGCCCTGCAAATCTTCTGCGGGGAGACAGATTGACTCTCCGCCCAAGAAGTAGCCTGAGAACGCAGAGAATGGGCCTTCAGACCCTCAGGAAGCGGACGACCTTGACAAAGATACGCCGAGGAAATGGCTTCCTTCAACCACTGCGCAATCGTGGTCTTAGAAGCCTGTTTACCGCGGTTGGGACCACTCCAAAGGACGAAGAGATGGTCCGATACCCGGAAGTCATTAGTGACCTGGAGATAACGAAGCAAGACTCGTTTTACATCTAGCCGACGAAGGTCGCCACCCGCCGTACCCGCAATCTCCTCCGTAGAGAACGCTGGGAGTTCTACCGACTGGTTGACATGAAAAGTGGAGACAACCTTAGGCAAGAAGGAAGGAACCATCCTGAGAGAAACCCCGGAATCCGAGAAACGCAAGAAGGGCTCCCGACAGGACAGCGCCTGAAGCTCGGAAATACGGCGAGCAGAGGAAATAGAGACCAGAAAGACAGTCTTTAGAGTAAGATCCTTGAGCGTAGCATGGCGAAGAGGCTTGAAGGGAGCCGCACAGAGAGCATGAAGGACTATGTTGAGACTCCACGACGGACACGTGCCCCGAGAGGGGGGGCGGAAGTGTCTAACACCCCTCAGGAAACGAATCACGTCAGGGTGAGCTGCTAAGGCATGACCGTCCACCCGACCCAGGAGAGAGCCAAGCGCAGAGACTTGAACGCATAGAGAATTGAAGGAGAGGCCCTTAGAGAGACCCTTCTGAAGAAAAGAAAGAATCAAAGGAATCGAGGCGGAGCGCGCAGGGACACCCGCCTCCGTACACGCGGACTCAAAAACTTTCCAGATGCGCACATAGGCCAGAGAAGTCAACTGTTTCCGGGCTCACAGCAGGTGGAGATGACCTCCTCCCTATAACCTTTGCACCTCAGGCGACGCCGTTCAAAAGCCAGGCCGCAAGATAGAAGCGATCGGCCTGGTCGAAATATACAGGCCCCTGTCGGAGGAGACGAGGAAGATGACCGAGGCGCAGGGGCCCGTCCACCGCTAGATTGATGAGATCCGCGAACCATGGCCTTCACGGCTACTCGGGAGCAACGAGAATCACCGGTCCCCGGTGGAGCTCGATTCTCCTGAAAACTTTCCCCACCAGTGGCCACGGGGGAAACATGTACAGAAGGACGTCCGCTAGCCAAGGTAGAGCCAGAGCATCCACGCCCTCTGCGCCGTGCTCACTCCAGCGGCTGAAGAACCGATTGGCCTTGGCATTGTGCAGAGTCGCCATGAGGTCGAGGTGAGGAGGACCCCACCTGTCCACTATCAGAGCCATGGCCGCGTCCGAGAGCTCCCACTCTCCCGGATCGAGCGACTGCCGGCTGAGGAAGTCGGCTTGAACATTGTCTCTTCCGGCGATGTGAGAGGCCGCAAGGCACTGAAGGTGACGCTCCGCCCAAGCGAGGAGACGGCTGGCTTCTAAGGCTACCAGGGGACTGCAAGTGCCCCCTTGGCGATTGATGTAGGCAACTGTGGTGGAGTTGTCGGACAGGACTCGTACCGCCTTGCCGCGGATAAGGGGAAGGATCTCCTGAAGAGCCAGGCAGACCGCCAAAGTTTCCAGTCGATTGATGTGCCAGAGTGACTGAGTCCGCGACCATGTCCCCTGGGTGGACTGAGAAAGGCAGACCGCACCCCAGCCCAACAGGCTGGCATCCGTGGTCACTATCGTCCACTGTGGAGCTTGAAGAGGCATCCCTTGAAGAAGATGAGGAAGAGACAGCCACCACTGAAATTCGTCGGCAGTAGAATCCAAGAACGGAAGGACTACGTGGAACTGCTCCGACACTGGCTGCCAACGGGACAGCAAAGCTTTCTGTAACGGACGCATATGAGCAAAGCCCAGGGGACAAGGTCGATGGTAGAAGCCATGGATCCCAGGACTTGGAGATAATCCCAGGCTGTCGGGGAAGGTAGGGCAATCAAAGTCTGGACCTGATCGATCAGCTTGAGGGCTCGCGCCCGAGGTAAGAAAACCTTGCCTACTCGGGTGTCGAAGTGAGCTCCCAGAAATTCCAACTCCTGGGAGGGCTGAAGCTTGCTCTTGGAAAAGTTCACTATCCACCCGAGAGAGGCAAGGAGCTCCAAGACGCGATCCACCGCCCGCCGGCAAGAGGTCTCCGACTTGGCCCTGATGAGCCAATCGTCCAGATAGGGATGGATGAGAATCCCCTCCCGGCGCAAGGCCGCCGCTACTACTACCATGACCTTCGTGAAGGTGCGAGGAGCGATCGCGAGGCCGAAGGGGAGAGCTCGAAACTGGAAGTCTTGGTTGAGAATGTGGAATCGGAGATACTTCTGATAGTCGCAGTGAATGGGAATATGAAAATAAGCTTCTGCGAGATCGAGGGAAGCAAGGAACTCTCCGGGGCGGACCGCCGCAATGACCACCCGCAGGGTTTCCATGCAGAAGTGGGGGATCTTGAGAGCCCAATTGACACTCTTGAGGTCCAATATTGGGCGGAAGGACCCGTCCTTTTTGGGCACGGTGAAGTAAATAGAATACTGGCCGACGCCAATTTCCCTTTCCGGGACTGGGACCACCGCTCCCAGATCCAGAAGCTTGGAGAGAGTCTGGACCACCGCGTCCCTCTTGGCCCGGCCGCAAGGCAAGAAAAGAAAGAGATCTGGAAGTTCCCTGACGAGGTCGAAAGCGTACCCGTCTCTGATAATGTCGAGGACCCAATGATCCGACGTGAGCTTGACCCATTCCTCGAAGAACAGGGAGAGGCGTCCGCCGAGGTAAGGAACTGAGGAATGGGTCGGCTGAACTTCATTGCATGGCAGGTTTAGCGGTGGCACACACGGGCTGGCCCTCACGAAAGGGCCGTCTGCCACGAAAGGACTGCGACCAGACTGCGCACGAGAAGACCCCCTCGCAGAACCGCCCCGCCTCCGAGGAGCGAAGCGACGCTGGCCCCTGAAGTGAGAGCGAGAGGCCGAGAAGGATCGGGAAGACTTAGAGCGGTCCTCTGGGAGCTTATGGACCTTGTTGTCAGCCAAGGAGTCCATAAGCTTCTCGAGATCCTCGCCAAAGAGCATCTTACCTTTGAAGGGCAGCGTGCCCAGTCGGGTCTTCGAGGACTGATCAGCCGACCAGTGGCATAGCCAAAGAAGCCTCCGGGCCGCCACTGCCAAAACCATCGCCTAGACACGGACCAGATCGTAGAGGGCGTTCGATACATAAGCGGTTACTGCCTCCAGACGTTCGGCTTGTTCTGCCTCACCTGGCGGAAGCTCCCAGGCGCAGAGTAACTGTTGGACCCACTGGAGGCCCGCTCGCATCATGAGACTGCTACAGCAAGACGCCCGGACCCCGAGGGCCAGAATGTTGAAGATGCGCTTCAGGTGAGCCTCCAGCTTACATAAGAATCCACCGATGGATATCGCAACAGCTCCAAGCCCTCCTCCAGGAGGGGATAGAGCTTATCCATTGCACGCCCCACCCGAAGCGCACCCTCAGGAGCCTCCCATTCCCGCAGGATAAGGAGCTTAAGCATGGGGTGGAAGGGAAAGGCAGAAGCCAGAGCCCGGAGCCCTCCCAGAACCGGGTTCATATCCTTAGGGAGCGAGGCCATGAGATTATCCACGGAGGGACTCTCCAGACCCAGCTCCTGCAAAACAAAAGGGAGGAGGGGCTCTAATTCCTCCTTACGAAAAAGACAGAGGGCTCTAGGGTCATCCCCCTCTGGGGGGGGCATCCGCCGAATCCGAGGAAGCAGCGGGGTCCGAGGACATGGGAGACACCGGGGGGGGGGGGGGGGGGGGCACCCCCGGGACCACCCGCACCCGAACTGGTCCCTGGGGCTCCGCGGCTGGTCCAGTGGTCAACGGCGCTGAATGATGGATTTTTGGCGGGGGGGGGGGGAGGGCAAGGGGGGGGCTTTTGTCCAGCTCATGCAGGCTAGCTAGATAAGATTTGTGCATGAGGAGGACGAAATCCGCTGAAAAAGGGACCCTGGATTTGGTGGGGGGGGGGGGGCGAGGGAAGGTCAGGACCCCCCTCCTGGGCACCCGCGGGGGCCAAATCAGGGGTTAAATCAAAAAATCTGGCCCCCCAGCCCCAGGGAGCACTGAAATCGGCCCCGATGAAAAATCCAAGATGGCGGCCGTTCCCGGGCTCTGCCAACCCGGGAAACATAGAAACATAGAAATGACGGCAGAAGAAGACCAAACGGCCCATCCAGTCTGCCCAGCAAGCCTCACACATTTTTTCTCTCATACTTATCTGTTTCTCTTAGCTCTTGGTTCTATTTCCCTTCCACCCCCACCATTAATATAGCGAGCAGTGATGGAGCTGCATCCAAGTGAAATGTCTAGCTTGATTAGTTAGGGGTAGTAGGGGTAGTAACCGCCGCAATAAGCAAGCTACACCCATGCTTATTTGTTTTACCCAGACTATGTTATACAGCCCTTATTGGTTGTTTTTCTTTTCCCCTGCCGTTGAAGCAGAGAGCTATGCTGGAAATGCGGGATGTATCAGTCTTTCTCCCATGCCGTTGAAGCAGAGAGCCATGCTGGATATGCATTGAAAGTGAAGTATCAGGCACATTTGGTTTGGGGTAGTAACCGCCGTAACAAGCCAGCTACTCCCCGCTTTGTGAGTGCGAACCCTTTTTTCTTCTCCCCTGCCGTTGAAGCAGAGAGCTCTGCTGGATGTGTGAAGTATCAGTTTTTCTTCAGCCCTGCCATTGAAGCAGAGAACTATGCTGGATATGCATTGAAAGTGAAGTATCAGGCTTATTTGGTTTGGGGTAGTAACCGCCGTAACAAGCCAGCTACTCCCCTCTTTGTGAGTGCAAATCCTTTTTTCCATATTTCCTCTTGCTGTTGAAGCTTAGAGTGATGTTGGAGTCACAGTAACCATGTATATGTTTATTGAATAAGGGTATTGTCTCCAGGCAGTAGCCATCATTCTGGCGAGTCCCCCACTCTTCATTGGCGGCCTCTTGAATTTTATGGATCCACAGTGTTTATCCCACGCCCCTTTGAAGTCCTTCACAGTTCTGGTCTTCACCACTTCCTCCGGAAGGGCATTCCAGGCATCCACCACCCTCTCCGTGAAGAAATACTTCCTGACGTTGGTTCTGAATCTTCCTCCCTGGAGCCTAGCCATGCCGAGAGGAGTGGAGCCCCGGGCTAAATTTGCTTGTCCTGCCGAGGAGGGACCTTCCCCACCTGGCAGGCAAGCAGTGCAGAGGCCCTGCTGCGAAAAACGCGAAGAGGGCAGCCCACAAGAAAGGCAGGCTGCCAGCCGGGACATAGCTAAGCCGCTGCTGAAGAAAAAAAGCTGAAAAAGAAAAGCTTGATTGACAGCCTGCACAGCAGGAGAGAGCAGGCAGGAAACCTGCTGCCTTCTGCTTCTCTGGCTGTCGGTTCTAGCCCTACTCTGACCAGAAAAAAAGAAAAAAGCTGGTCAACTGCTGCAAATAAGTTAGAGGGAGGTGAGTACCTGCAACTTATTGAAAGTTTGAAACTTTTAAACTCCTTTTTATTTTTTTTTTATTTTTTTTTACTGAGCGCAGCAGCGGGTTAAAAAACCCTCTCGGCAGCCAGAGGGGGAACGAGGCCCAGAGAGCGTCGGTCCCCACACCTGGATGCGTCCACGGACTCAGGACTATGCAGGGAACCCCCTCCTGCAAAAGGGGCAAAGCCCCCTGAGCCGGGCAAGAGCTGGGAGACGGACGTCTCCCACACAAAAACAGTAAAAGCACTAAAAGGCGGCAAAATTTCCTTCATAGATTTTTTCCTTTGTTTCTAAAACTAGCGGGAATCAAAAGAACTACTTGCTTGAGCCGAAAAAGAAAGAAGAAGAGGCTGATTAGCCTACAGCAGAGAACCGAAGGGGAGATGCTGCACCTGCTGGAGACAGACGAATACTGGAGGGGTAGAGGATAGGCTCTGTCCTGATATAGGGCATCCTTCAAGTTTTAGTCTGTCTCCACCTGCTGGAAAGGAGGCTCAACCCACTATCTGGACTGATCCGGGTACGTACAGGAAACACGGTTAATGCGACTCCAACATTGCTCTAAACTTCAACGGCAAGAGGAAACGTGGAAAAAGATTTGCATTCACAAAAAAGTGGGGAGTAGCTTGCTTGTTACGGCGGTTACTACCCCAAACCAAACAAGCCTGATACTTCACTTTCAATGCATATCCAGCATAGCTCTCTGCTTCAATGGCAGGGGAGAAAGACTGATAGATCACGCATATCCAACATAGCTCTCTGCTTCAACGGCAGGGGAGAAAGTCTCATAGTTAACTTTCAATGCATATCCAGCATAACTCTCTGCTTCTACGGCAGGGGAGAAAGACTGATACTTCACACATATCCAGCATAGCTCTCTGCATCAACAGCAGGGGAGAAAGTCTGATACGTCACTTTCAATGCATATTCAGCATAACTCTCTGCTTCAACGGCAGTGGGAATTAAGAAAAGTGGATCTATATACAGACAACAACCAACAGGTCTCAATTATTTAGTTTGGGTAATCAAATAAGCATGGGTATAGCTTGCTGATTGTGGTGGTTATTACCCCTAACTAATTAAGCTAGATATTTCACTTAGAGGCAGTTCCAACACTGCTCTCTACATTAATGGTGGGGGTGGAAGGGAAATAGAATCTAAAGGTTACTAAGAGCCAAGAGTAACAGATAAGCATGAGAAAAAAAAAAGTGCAAAACTTGCTGGGCAGACTGGATGGGCCGTTTGGTCTTCTTCTGCCGTCATTTCTATGTAGAGAGTACTGGAAAACAAGCAGGCACGGTAATAATGATGGGAGGGAACGATGATAAAAACAAAAACACATAAAATATCCCCTTCAAAACTGTTACTCAAACCAAGGAACTAAACCTAAAGGAGGAAAGAAAAATAAAATTTGATTTCCACCCTTTGACTGCCTTGCACAGGAGGTACTCCTCATGTATTTCATGTGCAGTGTGAAAGAGCTCTCTAACTGACCGATCCCTCTGTTCTGATTAGGGTTTGGCTCGTATTTGTCATATTCATGCATGCTCGCCTGTCTGCAGAAGGCACCACGCACTGCGGCACAACAGCAACGTTACAGCGCACCCCTGAAGGAGAGCGGTGCTTGCCCTCCACCGTCGCGGTGCTGGGGAGGTTAGAGGCAGCAACCAATTCTGGCTCATAAAGGTAGTTCATATTTTTCTGAGTTATTCCAGTCTCTTCTGTAGATTGCTGGGGGGGGGGGGGGGGGGGAATATAAAGTGCCACAGATTGAAGCCTATTTGGTAGCACAGCTGCTCTGGTTCGACAATAGCAAAGGAACCTTTGTGAGTTCCCGGCCTGCTGTGTGCTGGAGATAAAGCAGCAACAGAAATTGGTCTCAGTGAAACCGCGGGTGTGTTTGTTAACCTAAAGGCAGGCAGCAATTGTACATTTGATGGCCAGTTCACTTCTCAAAGAGAAAGCTTTCAGCCTCATGTTCCCCCGTATTCCCTTGGACAACATAGAGGGGAAGAGCATTCCAAATATCTCACTCCTCCTCCCCCTCCCCCCCCCCCAATCCTACTCTGCTTCAGGAACCTCAGCGCTACGCAGGCCTCTAGGCTGCCAAGAAAAATATAATGCCACTCTTCATTCTCCTTCTCCTCTGGCTAATGATAAGACTGTTTGGGGGGGGGGGGGGGGAAGAGTTGTTTTTTTTCTTTGGAGAGAAATATCTTTGCCTTTGGATGACAGACCTGGAGAGGTAGATGGAAGATGGAGAGAGGAGAAATGTAAAGCACAAGCTCAGAATGGAAGGAGAAAATTTTGAAAAACATAATAACAAGAGAGGAAGAGGATGATAAGAAATCCATTAAAAATAAGAAGATGGGAAAACCAGCGGCACATGATGCGCACACTTCCATGCACAACATTCCCAGATGGGTCTTCTGCCCTCCGGTGATGCTGTGGAGGCAGCTTTCACAGCCCCTGGGGGTAGGGGGGGAAAGCCATGGTCATAAATAAGGTGCCCCCCGGGGTCTGATTTCACACCCATGGGACAAATCACCAGAGAGTTGTGAATCGAACGGCTCATAACTGCCAAGATCCCTACCCTGGTTCCCACCGAGCCGGTCGAAAACAGAGAACCTACCAGTTTCAAAAGAAGAAAAGAAAAGAACAGAAAAAACACAAGAAGGGTTTGGGGTAAGAGAAAAATAATACAGGAAAGAATTATTTTTGGCGGACAGCACGACGCTCATATCAGATGTGGTTTGGCGAAGGCGGTTTCAAAAACCCGCCCACCCCCTCAGGGGACAATGAAAAACGTTACTCCAGCCAGCCATCTGGGCCCATGAGGCTCAGAAATTATACAGTAGCCACAAAAGAGGCGACCCATTTAGAGGGCCCTTTGCCCCGCAAAGCTATTTTACTCATTCACAAAATCTTCTCTATTACTAACGTGCTGTCAATTTAAAAAAAAAAAGAAAAGAGAAAAAAGAAAGAAAACTAAGAAAATTTATATTGGTCATGCAGTTGCTTACTGCCCTTGGCCAGATAAACCCTGAATGGTTAAGATGCCAGTGTGGGAGAGCGCAGGTATCTCTGTCTTTGTTGTGCTGATTTCTAGTTTATCCTTTTTGGCTATTCATATTGTTATACCAAAAACACAGTAGGTAAATTCTCCATAAAGACAAACATGCTGGTCCCGACTCAGCTTTTTATAATATATATGGCATGATCCTGACTTGGAACTCTCTCTGTTTAAAGCCTTCTGCATTCAATATGTTTTACAGATTTAAAAGATTTAACGCATTTACCAATTCACAGAGATTATAAAACCGCATGAAATAATAAACTAATGGACTATAGAAATGACAGATTTTCACTTAATATACGCTTCTAATAAAAATGATTCAATGGAACATGAAAACCTGAGTCATGCTGTGTGACATTCTTCCCTAAAAAGTCAGCGATTTCGTTCAATCTTTTTTTTCCTCTTTTTATTACGGATAAACCCTCATAAATTTCCAGGGAGAAATGAATAATAATAATAAAAGAAAAAAAAGAATGATTAGGAGCAGGGCTGGCTTTTGAGATATGCGGCTGCACAGGGCGCTGTTTCCAAGGGGGGCGGCGCCTGCCATGCCTGTGCCCCCCTTTCCCAGCCTGTGCCTTCTTCCCCTGCAGGTCCCTTCATGCTTCAGGCTGCAACAAGCAACCAATCAAAGGGAGTGAGGGTGGGCCTGCGCAGGCGACGAATGTGGTGCCTGCTGAATAATGCAGGAAGCTCACGTAGAGGCAGGGCCCACAGCTGTCGCCGCCACCACCACTGAAGCAGCCAGAAAGGGCCGGACGAAGCGTTGAAGCCTGCATGAGAGCCACCGCTGTGGCAGAATTCTGGAAGCAGCCAGGAAGAGGAGCCCTTCAGGAAGCGTCCCAGCCTAAATAACGAAACTGAAGTAGGGGTAGGGGAGCCCTCTGCCTGAGAGACCTGGGCCCCAGGTAAGAGGAGGGACTCCAGAAATGAGACATCACAGGGAATGTCCTAACAGCCTGCTGGGAAGGAGAGGGGAGAGACAGAGATAACTTTGCAGACTGGCAGAGGATGGGGGGGGGGGGGGGGGGGGGCGGGCTGGTGGAAGCTGCTGCTCAACACTGTTCAGGGGGTGGAGAGAAAGGGGTCAGGGAATACTGGTATTGGGTAGAGAGTGGGGAAAGAGAGAGATGAGGGAATAATGAGGGTGCGGGGGGGGGGGGGCAGAGAAAGAATGCATGGAGGCAGGGGGGAAAGGAGAGAAGGGTGGGGGCAGAGGGCTGCCAAGCCCCTCTCGTGGTTCTTGTAGGGGTTGGTTATCCAGCTAAGTGCTGCTGAACGTCTGCGTGAAGATACCCAGGTAACTTTCTCACCCACCAGCCCACTGAATATCATCCTTCTGGGGTTTGTCCCAGCCCTTTGATTCCTCCCCTTTTCAAGGGCCATGTCCTTATCACCATACATGGGAACTTTTGAGTTATGAGACTGCTGTTGATTAACAGGGGGGTAGGGGGTGAGGGGTGGAAGGAGGCAAGAGGAAGGAATAATGTGTATCATAGAAACGTGATGGCCTATCTAGTCTGCCCATCCACACCAAATGCTCAGCTTTACAATCCCTACCATTCCCTCAGAGATCCCCTGTATTTATCCCATGCTTTCTTGACTTCAGATACTGTCTTTGTCTCCACCACCAACACAAGAAGGCTGATCCATCCACGCATCCACCACAATTTCTGTAAAGAAATATTTCCTTAGATTACTCCAGAGTCTACCCCCTTTTCACCTTCATTCCATCAATTTTCTCTGTTCTACCCCATCCCTGCTAATCCACACTATTTCTCTTTGTCAACACCACCACATTTTCCCCCCTCTCCAGGGATGACTCCAGCATTCTTTATCTTTCTCCCTCTATGACCCCAGCATTTTCCTTGCTCCCATCCCCTTATAAGTCACAGCTCACAAACTTGTGCACCCTTACTCTACCCTCAGCTGAGTCCCCAGTCCTGGAATCACAGCTGCAGTTCTTCCCCACATGCTGCCTGCAGTGTGTGTGGCCCCTGAATTATCTCTCCCCTACCTGCAGGCTTACTGAAGGGGAATGGCTGCAGCAGGCTCAGATCTATTCAGTGTTTCCCCTGAGACCCAACAATTGATGCAAATTTCCTGAGTCTCCAGGGGAAACCCAGAGATTTCCCAGGTATGCTCATCACCCTGATTTTCATATCATCTGCCTGCACATGATATGAAGCTGCTGCTATGCATATGATATGATATCTATGCACATGATATGATAGATAAACACTAAGATTATTCTATGGAGATACTAATAATTTCATTTTTCTTCTTGAAAAAAGAAAATGGAACAAAGCAAAATCACGCTCATTAGAAAATCAAGTTGGAAGATCCGTTCTTCCATTATAATCCCTGCATTTTCAAAATTCTGTGATTTTACACAGCGACACAGAGGACACCAAAGGAATACTAGAGGATGCTCATAAGCACACTTTGGATTTTCAGAAGGCGTTTGACAAAGTACCGCATGAGAGGCTTCTAAGAAAACTAAAAAGTCATGGGATAGGAGGTGATGTCCTTTTATGGTTTGCAAGTTGGTTAAAAGACAGGAAACAGAGAGTAGGATTACATGGTCAGATTTCACAGTGGAGAAAGGTAAAAAGTGGAATGACTCAGGGATCTGTACTTGGACCAGTGCTTTTTAATATATTTATAAAAGTGATCTGGAAATGAGTGAGGTGATCAAATTTGCGGATGACACAAAATTATGCAGAGTAGTTAAATCTCAAGTGGATTGTGATGAATTGCAGGAGGACCTTGTGAAACTGGAAGATTGGGCTTCCAAATGGCTGATTAAATTTAACGTGGACAAGTGCAGAGTGATGCATATAGGGAAAAATAACCCTTGCTGTAGTTATACAATATTAGGTTCTATCTTAGGAGTTACCACCCAGGAAAGAGAACTAGGTGTCATAGTGGATAATACATTGAAATCATTGGCCCAGTGTGCTGTGGCGATCAAAAAAGCAAATAGAATGTTGGGAATTATTAGGAAGGGAATGGAAAATAAAACAGAGGATGTCATAATGCCTCTGTATCTCTCCATGGGGAGACCGCACCTTAAATACTGTGTGCAGTTCTGGTCACTGCATCTCAAAAAGGATATAGCTGCACTGGAAAAAGTGCAGAGAAGGGCGACCACAATGATATGGGGCATGGAACGGCTGCCCTGTGAGGAAAGGCTAAAGATGTTAGGGCTGTTCAGTTTGGAGAAGAGATGACTGAAGGGGGATATGATAAAAGTCTACAAAATCATGAAAGGACTTGAACAAGTTAATGTAAATCGGTTATGTACTCTCTCAGATAATAGAAGGACCAGGGGGCACTCCATGAAGTTAGCAAATAGCTCATTTAAAACAAATCAAAGAAAATTCTTTTTCACTCAGCACATAGTTAAACTCTGGAATTCATTGCCAGGGGATGTTGTCACAGCAATTAGTGTAACTGGGTTTAAAAAAGATTTCGATAAGTTCCTAGAGGATAAATCCATAAACTGCTATTACGGTATTTAATAAGCAATAGTAGCTTGTGATTTATCTAATGTTTGAGTACTTGTGACTTGGACTGGCCACTGTTGGAAACAGGATACTGGGCTCGATGGACCCTTGGTTTGACCCAGTATGGTATATAAGAAAATTATTCCTTACCTGCTAATTTTCGTTCCTGTAGTACATAGGATCAGTCCAGACCGTGGGTTATGTCCCCCGTCCAGCAGATGGAGTCAGAGCAAACTTCCGAGGGTGCTGACATATAAGCAGGTGCACCCTCTAGGGATCCTCAGTATCGAGAATATCAAAGCCCAGAGAAAACAACACTAGACAGAAAAGTAGGATGGATCAAGCACCAATCAAATTGTAACCACAGAACATCTAACCAATGCAACTTGCAAGGAGAACTGTGAAGAACAACAACAAAACCTCAGAATGTAGGAGTTGGAGGGACAGGAGATAGAACGTACACGAGCAGGTGTCTGACCATTACTTAAGAAACCCGGGTGGGCGTCTGGACTGATCCTATGTACTACAGGAACGAAAATTAGCAGGTAAGGAATAATTTTCTTTTCCCTGTACGTACTAGGATCAGTCCAGACCGTGGGATGTACCAAAGCTTCCCTAAACCGGGTGGGTCCCTGAAGACCCTGCTCGAAGAACCCTGTCCCCAAAGGAACCCGAATCACCTACCGGCAGTTGCAACCGGTAATGCTTCGAGAAGGTATGCAGCGACTTCCATGTCGCCGCGCGACAGATTTCCTGAATGGGAACATGTTGAGACTCAGCCCGGGACGTGGCCAGGGCACGCAACGAATGAGCCCGGACTACCTCCGGGGGCGCCTTCCCGGCGCCGATGTAGGCTGAGGAAACCGCTTCCTTGAGCCAACGTGCGATAGTCGTCTTAGACGCCTGCTGGCCTTTCTTATGACCGGACCAAAGCACAAAGAGATGGTCGGAAGCCCGGAACTCATTGGTCACCTCCAAGTAGTGCAGCAGAGAGCGCTTCACGTCGAGACGCCGGAGGGCCTGAGGCGCATCCGACGGGAAGGCCGGCAATTCCACCCACTGGTTCAAATGGAAGGACGACACCACTTTAGGTAAGAATGAAGGCACCGTACGTATAGCGACTCCCGAATCCATGAAGCGGAGAAACGGTTCCCGGCACGAGAGCGCCTGAAGCTCGGAGATGCGTCTCGCCGAGGCAATGGCGACCAGGAACACCGTCTTAAGTGTGACGTCTTTGAGGGAGGCCTGCCGTAGTGGTTCGTAGGGAGCCTGTCCAAGGAGACGGAGAACCAGGTTGAGATTCCAGGAGGGATAGGGATGACGCACCGGCGGCCGCAGGTGCTTGACTCCCTTGAGGAAGCGCGAGACGTCCGGATGAGACGAAAGGTCTGGATGTCCCGTGGTACGAGCCAGGGAGGCTAGAGCCGAGACTTGCACACGCAGGGAGTTGTAGGCGAGACCCTTCTCCAGGCCCTCCTGGAGGAAGGCCAGGACCTGACGGAGCGAAGGCGCCGTCGCGGAGGCCCCATGTCCAGCACACCAGACCTCAAATACCTTCCAGACACGTACATAGGCGACTGAAGTGGATGTCTTACGTGCCTTGAGAAGAGTGTCTACCACGGCTACTGCGTATCCCTTGCGCAGGAGACTCTGCCTTTCAAAAGCCAAGCCGCGAGACAAAAGTGTTCCGCCTGGTCCGAAAATACCGGACCCTGATGGAGTAGCCGCGGAAGGTGTGACAATCGCAGAGGTCCGTCCACCACCAGGTTGAGTAGGTCCGCAAACCACGGGCGCCGCGGCCATTCTGGCGCCACCAGAATGACCTGCCCTGGATGATCTTCTATCCTTCGCACCACCTTGCCCACCAGGGGCCACGGCGGGAAGACGTACAGCCGAACATGAGGTGGCCAGGGTAGTACCAGGGCGTCCACTCCTTCCGCCCCGTGATCTCTCCTCCGACTGTAGAACCGCGGAGCCTTTGCGTTGCCCGACGTTGCCATGAGGTCCATGGCAGGAGTTCCCCAGCGCCGCGTGATGAGCGACATTGCCTCGTCGGAGAGAACCCATTCCCCCGGGTCCAAAGTCTGCCGACTCAGGTAGTCCGCCTGAATATTGTCCACGCCTGCGATGTGGGAGGCCGCCAGGCGGTCGAGGAACCGCTCTGCCCAGGCCATGAGGCGGGCCGCTTCGAGGGCCACCCCCGGGCTCTTGGTGCCTCCCTGACGGTTGATGTAGGCTACCGTGGTCGCATTGTCCGAGAGAATCCGGACCGCACGCTGCCGGATGAGAGGCAGGAATTGGATGAGCGCCAATCGGACTGCTCTGGTCTCCAGGCGGTTGATCGACCAGGACGCCTGTTCCTGTGTCCACTGCCCCTGAGCTGAGCTTCTGAGACACACTGCCCCCCAGCCGGTCAAACTGGCATCGGTTGTGACCACAATCCATTCCGGCGACTCCAGGGGACAGCCCTGCGCCAGGTTCCTGGGATCTAGCCACCAACGAAGGCTGAGTCTGGCAGCCGGCGGAAGAGGTAGTATCGCCTGATAGTCCTGCGAGACCGGTTTCCACCGCGAGAGTAGCGCCATCTGTAGGGGCCTCAGGTGTGCAAAGGCCCAAGGTACCAGGTTGATTGCGAAGGCCATCGAACCCAGGATCTGCAGGTAATCCCTCGCTATTGGGACCTGGAGAGCGGCAAAATGGAGGATTTGCTCCCTCAGCGACTGGGCCTTGTCCGGCCGCAAGAAGACTTTGCCTTGAGCTGTGTCGAAGCGTGCTCCGAGAAAGTCCAGCTGCCGAGACGGAAGGAGACTGCTCTTGCCGAAGTTGACTACCCAGCCGAGAGACTGCAGAAATTCGACCACCCGGTCGACCGCCTGTCGCCCCTGCGAAAGGGACTTCGCTCGGATGAGCCAATCGTCCAGGTAAGGATGTACTAGAATGCCCTCCCGTCGGAGCGCAGCCGCCACCACCACCATGATCTTGGTGAACGTCCTGGGTGCCGTTGCCAACCCGAAGGGGAGGGCCTGGAACTGGAAGTGCTGTCCCAGTATCTTGAAGCGGAGGAGCCTGTGATGGGCCGGATATATCGGAATGTGTAAGTAGGCTTCCGTCAGATCCAGGGAAGCTAGGAACTCCCCCGGATGAACGGCCGCTATGACCGAGCGGAGGGTTTCCATGCGAAACCGGGGTATCCAGAGGACCTTGTTGATTTCCTTGAGATCTAAAATGGGGCGGAAGGATCCATCCTTCTTGGGCACCACGAAGTAGATGGAATAATGACCCGAGCCCACCTCTCCGGAGGGGACGGGTGAGATGGCCCCCAGGGCTAGGAGCCGGTCCAGCGTGCTTTGTACTCCTAGACGTTTGTGACTTGACCCGCAGGGCGAGAAGACGAATCTGTCTTTGGGGCGATGCCGCAAATCCAACGCGTAACCGTGCCTTAGAATATCCAGGACCCATTGATCCGTGGTGATGTTGGCCCACTCCTCGTAAAACCAGGCTAGTCGTCCACCGATCTTCGGGAGGGAGGAGTGGGCCGGCCTGACATCATTGGTTGGGCTTGCCGGAAGCTCCCTGCGCCGAGGAATCCCTTGGTGGTCTGCGGCCACGAAAGGACCGGGTCCAAGACTGAGACCTGTTCGAGGGGTTTCTCGGACCCTGGGGCTTGGAGCTCCGAAATCGCCGTTGAGAGCGGGACCGATTCCTGGAGAAGGAATTGGACGGACGATATGACCTCTGGCGGTCCTCGGGTAACCTATGTACGGAGTTTTCCCCCAGGGATTTAATGATCTGGTCAAGATCCTCGCCGAAAAGGAACCTACCCTTAAAGGGTAGAGAACCTAGGCTGGACTTGGACGAGGCGTCCGCCGCCCAATTCCGAAGCCACAGCAGTCGCCTGGCGGAAACAGCCGAAACCATGGTCCTCGCCAGGACCCGCAGCAAGTCGTGGAGAGCATCGGCCCCGTAGGCAATGACGGCTTCCAGCCTGTCCGCTTGCGCCGCTTCCTCAGGTGGCAATTGCTGTGAAGTAAGGAGCTGCTGCACCCACCGTAGCCCCGCACGCTGGGTGAGTGAACCACAAATAGCTGCGCGGACCCCCAGCGCAGAGACCTCGAAGATCTTCTTGAGGCAGACTTCCAACTTCCTGTCTTGGACATCGCGGAGGGCCGTTCCCCCTGTGACGGGAATCGTGGTCCTCTTGGTGACGGCAGAGACTGCCGAGTCGACCTTGGGTACTTTAAGCAGGTCCAAGAAGTCTCCGGGAAGAGGGTAGAGCTTGTCCATGGCTCTGCCCACTCTGAGCGACGCCTCCGGCGTGTCCCATTCCCGTACCAAAAGGTGTAGGAAAGACTCATGAATCGGGAACGTTCGCGCCCGGGGACGTAGGCCCGCCAGGACAGGGTCCCCTTTGGAGCTTGCTGAGGCTACGGAGGGAGCCGGAGGCCCAGGCGGTTCGACGGGCGGGTCGAGATCCAATTCCTGGAGGACGTGTGGGATGAGGTCAGACAGCTCCTCCTTTCGGAAGATCCGGAGCACCCGTGGGTCGTCACACTCCAGGTGCGCTGCCAGGACCGAATCCTCATCAGCCGTTGAAGCCGGGTCACTTCCAGGGTCCTGCGGTGGGGTCGCTCCGCTGGGTGGAAGAGCCAGGAGCGTCTTCTGGCCGGCCCCCGAGGGCGCTGGATTGGCCCCCCCCACCCCCACCAGCCGGGGCATCTTCGCGGGCGTGGGGTTCGCTTGGCCACCGCCGGGCGACCCCCCCACCGGCTGCAGGCTCTGGCGGTACGCCTGGTGCATTAGAAGAACAAAATCCGCCGTAAACCCCCCTGCCGGTGGGGGGACGGCGAGGGCAAGGTCCGTGGAGGGGCCCGAAGCGATGGGGGGAGAGGATGGGGCTCGAATCGGCCTCAAGCGCGGCGAAAATCCATGCTGTGACTCCTCAGCTTCCGAGTCAGCAGCGCTCTCTAGCTCCAAGATGGCCGCCGCTCCCGCCAAAGGAGGGGGCGGGGCCCTTCCCTTCAAGCCGCGGCGCTCCGAGCCTGACGGCGAAAAAGGCGGGGAAGACGGCCCGGACTCCCCCCCGGGGAGAGCGACGCCGGAGGAGACATCCCGCGATCCGCCCTGCCCCGGGTCGGCGCCGGGAGCCCCCTGAAAGCGCTGCATGGCGTCCGGTCGGGAGGGAGAACCCCTTCAGGGACTGCCCCTGGGGCCGGATCCGGGGAAACCGCGCCGCGGGAGGAGCGGGCTCGTCCGCCCAGGCTCAACTCCGCGAACCCTCCCCTCAGGAGCAGCAGGGGAATGGGACTTCCCTGCTGCCGCGGCCCCGGGGAATGAAACTTCGCAGGGCCGAGGGGGAGGGGTTCGAATCGCGGCGCTCCGAGCAGGGGAGAGACTGGCTCCACCAGCGTGCCCCTGAGCCGTTCGACGGCGAAGCTGTGAAGAAAAAATTAACAGCAACACAAAAACTTACCGCCGGAGAGAGGAGGAAACAACAGAAGAACAGAAGGCAGACAAATGAGAAAGTAGTCCCGCTGGCAAGCTAACCAGGGCTGCGAGACCCGGGCAGGGGCTCAGAGAGACTCCCTGAGAAGAGAAAATTTTTTTTTTTTTTTTTTTAAACTCTATTTAATAATTTAGAACCCAGGCCTGCTTGATCCTGTCCTGAAAAGAAAAAGATAGAAATAGTGGGGCAGAAGCCACCAACTGGGGAAGCAAAGGTTCCCCCACTCGCATCTGCTGGAGTCAGAGAGATACTGAGGATCCCTAGAGGGTGCACCTGCTTATATGTCAGCACCCTCGGAAGTTTGCTCTGACTCCATCTGCTGGACGGGGGACATAACCCACGGTCTGGACTGATCCTAGTACGTACAGGGAACTTATGTTCTTATGTCCTCTGTTATGTATTCTGCTGACAGCCAAAAAGTACTGGTAGTCACAGAGTAGGGGATGTTATGACTTCATGAGCAATCTTAATTTCAGTAAAGCTGCCTATGGGTGCTGCTAGACTCCACAGACACAGACAGACCACCTTCTGCAGTTCTTCAGTGGTTAGGCTGGTTTTCATAAGCATGGTCTCATATGCAAATTTTAAAAAAGGACCTGGGATGTCTTAACTAGTTTGAGGCCATCACAGCCTTAATAATACTCATTTACACACTGGAGTTAAACTTTCTTGCTTTTGCTTATAACATCTGGAAGTTATTTTATGACTTACACATACAATATCAGAAGAGAAAAGAAAAAGATACAGACCAGTTGAAACTAAGGCGGTTGCGGAAACAGATGCAAGTTTCTAATATACCTTTTAGAATGTGGTAACTTGGCAGTTTACAGAAAGCCAATGAACTGCGATGTCATAACTCACCATCAGAGAGTACTTCACAAGGGTATCCACAGACATAGGCCACTTTTGAGTCCCTAATGGCCTTTATAATTCCAGTATTTATTAGAAACATGGGAACTATGAACATTACAGTGAAACTGCCCCTTCCTTCAGTTAACATTAGAATTATAATGAGCACTGGAGCACCAGTATGGCCTGCTCCCACTCCTAAGAGTGAATTTAATCTGGTGATAGACAGTCTGGATACTTACAAGTCATTAGTCCTGATGGGTGAGTGGAGGGCTACAGTACATTAATTACTTTTATGGAAACTGAAGTGCATGGGATATTGAACAATGCATATAACTTATGTTACCACTATTAATCATTTCTAAAGCTTTGTAAAGACACGCATAAGAGAAAGTCCCTGCTCAGTGGAGCTTGCAATCTAGTTAAGGCAAACATACATGACAAACAAGAGACTTCATTCATTCCAGTCTGAAATTACTACTAAAAAATGTTTGCAACATGTATGGAAATAGCTTGCATAAGTTAAAGGAGTAGGGAAGGCTCTCTATCTTCTAGCAATTCCTTGAGAGTTAAAAGGAAATTTAAGTATTTTTTGCTATGTTTTCTGATTGCCATTTACTTCAAACATTTAAATTTATGTTTTCAATATTTTTTATTCCAACATTGACATACAAACCAAAATGCAACCAAGCATAGATACTTATAAAAATCAATTACGTTTTTCATCCTTTTCCCGTAAAACAAACATAAAAGTGAAAACAATAATTAAGGCCCAACTACATGCTGAACCTAATACAAACCAATCAACCAATTTCTAAGAGAGAAATGCAAAGTTTAACTAAAGGACATAAGTGCTACTTTATAATTTTATATTTAAAAAAAAAAAAAAAAAAAAAGGAAACAAATGGGGGCTGGATTTAAGCAGCCTTCTAGGTGCCTGTTTCCCGTGTATGCACAAGACCAAAGGAACTGATTTCAAATCACAGCCTTTAATAGAAGGAAACTTATGAGAAGAGCTAAGGTGAGTTCCCAAGAAGGCCCTCTCTCCCCACCCCTCATCCATCCATCCCAGTTCCTTCTATAGATTGTTTGAGGGGCAGGGATTCAATTCTCACAACTTTATCCTATTACATAAACTGGACCCTGTTTTCAGTTAAACTCTACCTATTAACCCACAAGCGATGCTTTCAAACTTTTTTTTTCTCCTCATCCTCTCTAATGCTCATTTGCCTTCCCTAAATTGTACACCCCACAAAGCAGGGACTGTCTCTTATGTGCATGCTATGATTGTCTTGTAGTGATATGTGGGGTGAGTAGCATCTACTCGTGTGCATGCTATTTTATAAACATCAAAAATATGCATGTATTTTTGCTTTTGCTTGCACATAAAAAGGGGGCAGTCCAGGGGCAATATGGAGTGTGGGGGGGGGGGGGGGGTGTGTGTGTGTCAACATTTACACACATAAGTTACTATTTTAAAAGAAAGACGCTTATGTGAGTAGATCCTCCAGCTTACTTGGATTCGTGATACTAAACTGTTTATTGAGTACTATGGGCCAGGTAGGAAGACTGGTTGAACTGTGGGGAGTTCAGGCTGATGAACCAGGAGGGTCTTGATGACCTGGAGAAGGACTGGGTGAACTGCTGGAGTAATTAGTAGAACTGGTAATTTCAATTACATATGCAGGTTTTAGAATATTACGATTTACGTATTAAGTCCTACTTTGTTTTTACATATAAAAATACAGGCAGAAAATATGCATAGGTAGGAAAAGTACTCGCTTTCAATGCATTGAACGCATTTGTACATAAGCACAGGTACACGTGTATTAAAGAGTATTTTATAACACGTGCAGGTGATAATTATTGGAAATCTGGGGGCTACCATATATATATATATATATGCATGTTTTTGCCACTGTGCACAAGTGTTTGAAAGTTAACCTCCCTATGTTTAGCAGTAGTGGTGTAATGGCATCAATTATAGTACAGAGAATGTACAACTCACACTATTGAATTTGTGGAGGGATATCGGCCACATAACAGATAGTAATCAAAAAGAATAGCCAAACATCCCACTTAGATGTAGTAATGCAAAAAAAACCACCGTGTTCCGGATTTTTTATCTCATTATCAATGGCCCTCTGCAAAACAGGCAGTTCTTCCCACTCAGTCCATGATGCTTTAAAAAATGGCACCTTACAGACATCCAGCGATATCACCTGGCTGGAGCTCTTGCTGATTTGCGGAGCTCCATCCAGGCATGCTTATTTAACATTGTGAATTGGTCTCATATTCCATAAAATTGTGACCGAAATTACAACTCCTTGCTGGATGGTATAAATTGGGATTCGCAATCCAATTACCTGGCATGCCCATAAAAATGCTGAGGATAACAAGAGATAAATGCAAAATTGTGAAACCCAAAAGGGTGTCAGAGTTTGAGACCGCAATGAAAGATCTGAAGGCAGAAGTCATTAAACAATCTCTAAGAATGGCTCTGTAGCAATAGAAGATAAATTAAACAAGTTGCAATCTTCGATTGATGAGTTTAAAGACAGTTTGGAATCCCATAGTGTTATGGTTATTGATGTTTGGGTGGATCCTTGGACACTGTGGCAGCTGACCACACCCATGGGGGCAGTCCCGTGAGGGACCACGGTGTCAGGCTAGACTCTGGACACACAAACACAGATTTGAATCTTTATTTAAACAGTTTTGGAAACCACCAAAGGTGGCAGTAGTGAGTAGTAGATATTGAGCCCGGCTGGGCGAGTATCCCACAGGACGCTGGAACAGTGAATCCTCTGTTTGGCTGTGCTGTAGTGGAAAGA
The DNA here is from genome assembly GCF_901001135.1 of Rhinatrema bivittatum. Lineage (NCBI taxonomy): Eukaryota > Metazoa > Chordata > Amphibia > Gymnophiona > Rhinatrematidae > Rhinatrema > Rhinatrema bivittatum. The sequence continues at coordinate 40,505,427 of NC_042629.1, forward strand.
GACTGAGTGTTATGAGTACACAGTGAGAAACATACAGAGTCCCAGGTAGAATAGGAAAAGCTCCGAGACAGGGACAGCAGGCCCTCAAGGAGTGAGTACCTGATCCCTTAGAGCAGAGAGACACAGTGGTTTTCTACTCACACAGCAATTCCACTAGACGAGAGGTCTGGCACTGGAACAGAGGGCAGGCCCTCGAGGAGCGAGTACCTGGTTCCAGGGAAGCAGTACTGTGGAATAGATGGTAGTTGTACTCACAGATGGAAACTGTTAGTGAAGTCTTCCAAGTAGAAAGGGTTGTAGATGCAGGCAGCGACTCAGGGAACATGGGCCCTCGAGGAGCAAGTACCGGTTTCCTGATAGCACCTGAAAGAAGCAGAAGAGGCCCCCGAGGAGCGGGGTACCCCATTAGCAATAAGAGTTCCAGATATCGCTGGAGTGGCAGAGTAGCTTCGGTACGGAGAGCGAATCCCATCCGTAGAATTCCAGATGCTAACTTGATTAGCTAGCAAAAGTTGTAGGCTTAAATATCCGGGCAGTGTGACGTCATCTCAGGGGGATGCCCCTGAGGTTCGCACCAACGAGGAAATGAAGATGAGGACGGCGTGCGCGCGCGCGTGCCCTATGGTACCTTGGAGGAGCATGGCGGGAAGCAGCACCAAAGCCGGTCCGGGGACGCCGGAGAGGACGACAGACAGACGCCGTGGCAGCCAGTAGTCCGAGGTGAGCGGGAGAAGCCGCAAGAAGAGTGAGATAGGCGGGGTGAAGCCGTTGCAGACTGAGGGTCGCAACACGTAGAAACTGAGTCGATGTCCTTGAGGACAGGGTGTTAATGCAAGAAATGATGAAGGATCGGTCAGAAGCAGAGGTAACAGCAATTAAAAAAGAAAAGAAAACTCTGCTCGAAAGGATCAAGGATGAAGAAAATCGAGAAAGAAAAAACAACCTGCAACCGATTGGTGTTATGGAAAAATGCTCCTGGTCAGTGATTATTCAGCTAAGGTATCAGAAAATCAAAGAACATTCTCACCTATTTGTGCAGAACTATTTCACAAAGGTGTCAAATTTTCACTGCAGTATCCAGCAAAACTTAAAGTGTTCCATGAAGGTATCGCTACAGTGGTGACAACAAAGGAGCAAGCTACTGGGTTTTTTTTTTGTTTTGTTTTTTTATAGAGTGACTCAATGCTTCCTTGAGTTCATAAACTGTGTTTGCTTTCTTAATGGATATTTTCTGTTTTTATCAAAGGATGGAAAATATTTTGTGGTCATACCTCTCTTTCTATCATCGAATCTCTATTTCATTTTAATCTTCCTTTTTTGGTTGCAATGATTGCATTTCATTTTATTTTTGGCAGCCATTTTATTATCACACAAGATGTGATGCACTTAAACAAATCCAGGACTCATTATGATCTTCCTTGTTTCTTTATATCATGTGAGCATATTTACCAGTTTGATTTTTTAAATATGGGGCAATGCCTCCTGAGAGATAATGTTTCTAATATCACCTTACTGATTAATGTGGTTGTCGATGGTTTGTATATATATATCAGGTCTTGCATCCCTTATTTCTTTCCAGGATACCTCATTATTTTTCTGTTACTAAATCTTATAAGCCAAATATTAATGTTTTGATGTAGGCTTGATTTCAAGTATTATTGGAGCTTTTGTGGCTCCTTTACATATGAGGGAGGCTGTGCAAGAGGTTTGAAGCTTCAGAATTTAGTTTTTATTTCTCATCTCCTTACTGTTTATTTTTGACCTGATTTTTGCTCAACCTTCTTTACCTTCATTCAAGTTAGTTTCACATGAAGGAATTTCACCTATGGATTGTTTTGGTCTCCTACAATTTATGACGACTAATTTGCATTTTTTTGATCTTGCTTTTCTTTTGGCATATGGATGCCTAAATAAGCTGATCTTTATTTGGGTTTTGCAGGTGTATCTTCCGTTTACAAGAAGATTGAGGAATGGTGAAGATACAGCCTCTTGGAATACATTTAATTTGTTAATTGTGTTCTATGTTGTTTTGTGTATATCTGTAGAGTGAATGTAGAGGCTATAAGACTAACTTTTGAATTATATAAGAGGTATCTTTAAAGGATACTAATGATGCATTAGAATTAGAGCATCCCGACAGTGAGGTTCCAATAATTAGAAAAGTAGTCCAAGTGCCTGTAACTAAAAACTCACCTGAGCTAAAAAATTCTAACTTATCCTTATCAATTAAAAAGCAGAATAAAAATACAAACAAAAAACAAACTTTGAAATGTTTGTATGCTAATGCCAGAAGTCTAAGAAGTAAGATGGGAGAATTAGAATGTATAGCAGTGAATGATGACATAGACTTAATTGGCATCTCAGAGACATGGTGGAAAGAGGATAACCAATGGGACAGTGCTATACCGGGGTACAAATTATATCGCAATGACAGAGAGGAGCTCTCGGGAGGAGGTGTGGCGCTTTATGTCCGGGATGGCATAGAGTCCAACAGGATAAACATCCTGCATGAGACTAAATACAAAATTGAATCTTTATGGGTAGAAATCCCTTGTGTGTCAGGGAAGACTACAGTGATAGGGGTATACTACCGTCCACCTGGTCAAGATGGTGAGATGGACAGTGAAATGCTAAGAGAAATTAGGGAAGCTAACCAAATTGGTAGTGCAGTAATAATGGGAGACTTCAATTACCAAAAAGAGAAGAAGCAAGACCTTGCACGTAAGCAAGTCACACAATACACTGGTGCAGGATAAGTATTCAACCACCATTAAATTCTTTGGTGTATTTTTATTAAAGTGTCAAATATCAAGCATAAGAGTATTCATACAGGCAACTCCATGAATTCAGAAAGCAGAATTTTAAACCGGTCCCCCGACACGGTCCCGTGTTTCGCCAGGCTGCGTCGGGGGGGATCATCGGTATATTCAGAATCTCTAAAGTACTATCCGGAGACTTCAATTACCCCAATATAGACTGGGTAAATGTATCATCGGGTCACGCTAGAGAGATAACGTTCCTGGATGGAATAAATGATAGCTTTATGGAGCAATTGGTTCAGGAACCGACGAGAGACGGAGCAATTTTAGATCTAATTCTCAGTGGAGCACAGGACTTATTTTATTTATTTATTTAACAGCTTTTAATATACCGGTGTTCGTGGGACACATCACGCCGGTTTACAATAAAACTTGAGAAAGGAGGAAAGTTACAATAAACAGGGCGAGGGTATGGGAGCAGGTGCGAAAAAGGGCGGGAGTGAGGGGGATAGGTAGGAGGAAAGTATAGAAGCTGAGAAGGTAGAGGCGTAACTAAAAAAGGGTGGAGGGGTATTTATAAGGGGAGATATTTACAGCAGAATGACTGCAGAGGTGAGAAAGTTTAGAACAGGTTATACAATATAACTTATTTACAGCAGGTTATGCATTTATAACTTATTTACAACGAGGAGAACGATACAGTTGGCTTATGGAGATACAATATAACTTATTTACAGCAGGTTGTACATTATCACTTGTTTACGACAGGGAGAATGATACAATTGGCTTAAGGCAAGCTATTGGGTGGCATACTGGCGGGGGATCCATGGACGCATACAGGTATAGTGGTAGGGGGGGTGTCTAAAGGGTAGGTTTCAGAGGGGAAAATTGACTACGGGGGGTTAGTTTCAGGGTAGGCTTGTCTGAAAAGCCAGGTCTTGATGCCTTTTTTGAAAGTGGGCAGGGATGGCTTAAGACGGAGGTGTGTGGGGAGGGAGTTCCAAAGGGCAGGGCCTGCGATGGTGAACGCTCTTTCCCTGGTGGTGGAGAGGTGTGCTGTCTTGAGGGGGGGGTGTGTGTAGGGTGCCTGCACGAGTGGATCTTGTGGGGCGATGGGAAATGTGAAAGTGGGGCATTTCTTTAAGCCAGGCAGAGTTGCTTTTGTATAGAATGTTGTGAAGTATGGTTAAGGTTTTATATTGGGAGCGGAAATGGATGGGCAGCCAGTGCAGATCTACAAGAATTGGTGTAATATGTTCTCTTTTGCGTGTGTTAGGATTCTTGCCATGGCGTTCTGTAATGTTTGTAGCAGTTTGGTGGTGGAGTATGGGAGGCCTAGCAACAGGGCGTTGCAGTAGTCCACTTTGGAAAATATGGTGGACTGCAGGACTAAACGGAAGTCTTGTGTATGGAGTAGAGGTCTGAGCTTTTTAAGGATCTGGAGTTTGTAGAAACCCGCTTTAAGCAGGGACTTGATGTGTGGCTTGAAGTTGAGGTGTTGGTCGAGGGTGACTCCCAGGTCTCTTACGGAGGGGGGTAAGGCATGGGTGGAGAGGGGGGGGTGTGGAGGAGGAGGCATGTTCAGGTTGCTTGGATATTAGGAGTAATTCGGTTTTGGTTGCATTAAGTGCAAGGTGTAGATTGGTTAATAGAGAGTTGATGCTGATTAGGCAGGATTCCCAGAAAAGGATGGTTTCATTGAGAGTTTTTTGGATGGGGATGAGAATTTGCACATCGTCAGCATATAAGAAAAAGTCCAGGCCTAGGTCCGAGAGTAGGTTGCAGAGGGGGAGGAGGTAGATATTGAATAGGGTGGAGGATAGGGAAGATCCCTGGGGGACGCCTTGCATGAGGGGCACGTGAGCAGATTCAAAGTTATCAAGTTTTATAAGGTATTCTCTGTTTGTAAGGTAAGAGGAGAACCAGTCTAGTGCGGTGTCGGCAATGCCTATCTCTGCCAAGCGGGTGAGAAGGATATGATGATTGACAGTGTCAAAGGCTGCCGATATATCCAATAAGGCAAGTAGGAAAGAGTTTCCTTGGTCTAAACCAATGAGTATGGTGTTAGTGATAGCTAAAAGGAGGTTCTCGGTGTTTCGGCCTTTCCGGAATCCAAATTGTGATGGGTGCAGGTAGTCGGTGAGCTGGGTATTGACTACTTTCTCGAGGACTTTTGCAAGGAAGGGAAGGTTGGAGATGGGCCGGTAGCTTGCAGGATCGGAGGGATCCATGGAGGGTTTTTTAAGGAGCGGCTTCACAACGGCTAGTTTGAGGGGATCTGGGATTTTGCCGAAGGTGAGAGAGCAATTGATGATATCAGCCAAGGGTTTGGCGATGGTGGTGGGAATAGTGAGGAGGATTTTGGAGGGGATTGCGTCTGTGAAATGTGTGGCCGGTTTCATCTTTTTGAGGATGGACTCAATTTTAAGGACTGATGTAGGGTCAATGATGCTGTTGCTACTGTGATTTGGTGGTGGGGAGGTGGTCGTGGGGTTGTGGGGGAAGCGTAAGAGGATGCTGGTTATTTTAAGTTGAAAGTATTTGGCAAGCTCCTCGCATTTATCCTTGATAAAATGAGAAAAATTGTTAGAAAAAAACTGAAAGGAGCAGCTACAAAAGTAAAAAATGTCCAAGAGGCGTGGTCATTGTTAAAAAATACCATTCTAGAAGCACAGTCCAGATGTATTCCACACATTAAGAAAGGTGGAAAGAAGGCAAAACGATTACCGGCATGGTTAAAAGGGGAGGTGAAAGAAGCTATTTTAGCCAAAAGATCTTCATTCAAAAATTGGAAGAAGGATCCAACAGAAGAAAATAGGATAAAGCATAAACATTGGCAAGTTAAATGTAAGACATTGATAAGACAGGTTAAGAGAGAATTTGAAAAGAAGTTGGCTGTAGAGGCAAAAACTCACAGTAAAAACTTTTTAAAATATATCCGAAGCAGAAAGCCTGTGAGGGAGTCAGTTGGACTGTTAGATGATCGAGGGGTTAAAGGGGCACTTAGAGAAGATAAGGCCATCGCGGAAAGATTAAATGATTTCTTTGCTTCGGTGTTTACTGAAGAGGATGTTGGGGAGGTACCCGTAATGGAGAAGGTTTTCATGGGTAATGATTCAGATGGACTGAATCAAATCACGGTGAACCTAGAAGATGTGGTAGGCCTGATTGACAAACTGAAAAGTAGTAAATCACCTGGACCGGATGGTATACACCCCAGAGTTCTGAAGGAACTAAAAAATGAAATTTCAGACCTATTAGTAAAAATTTGTAACTTATCATTAAAATCATCCATTGTACCTGAAGACTGGAGGATAGCAAATGTAACCCCAATATTTAAAAAGGGCTCCAGGGGCGATCCGGGAAACTACAGACCGGTTAGCCTGACTTCAGTGCCAGGAAAAATAGTGGAAAGTGTTCTAAACATCAAAATCACAGAACATATAGAAAGACATGGTTTAATGGAACAAAGTCAGCATGGCTTTACCCAGGGCAAGTCTTGCCTCACAAATCTGCTTCACTTTTTTGAAGGAGTTATTAAACATGTGGATAAAGGTGAACCGGTAGATATAGTATACTTGGATTTTCAGAAGGCGTTTGACAAAGTTCCTCATGAGAGGCTTCTAGGAAAAGTAAAAAGTCATGGGATAGGTGGCGATGTCCTTTCGTGGATTGCAAACTGGCTAAAAGACAGGAAACAGAGAGTAGGATTAAATGGGCAATTTTCTCAGTGGAAGGGAGTGGACAGTGGAGTGCCTCAGGGATCTGTATTGGGACCCTTACTGTTCAATATATTTATAAATGATCTGGAAAGAAATACGACAAGTGAGATAATCAAATTTGCAGATGACACAAAATTGTTCAGAGTAGTTAAATCACAAGCAGATTGTGATAAATTGCAGGAAGACCTTGAGAGACTGGAAAATTGGGCATCCAAATGGCAGATGAAATTTAATGTGGATAAGTGCAAGGTGATGCATATAGGGAAAAATAACCCATGCTATAATTACACAATGTTGGGTTCCATATTAGGTGCTACAACCCAAGAAAGAGATCTAGGTGTCATTGTGGATAACACATTGAAATCGTCGGTGCAGTGTGCTGCGGCAGTCAAAAAAGCAAACAGAATGTTGGGAATTATTAGAAAAGGAATGGTGAATAAAACGGAAAATGTCATAATGCCTCTGTATCGCTCCATGGTGAGACCGCACCTTGAATACTGTATACAATTCTGGTCGCCGCATCTCAAAAAAGATATAATTGTGATGGAGAAGGTACAGAGAAGGGCTACCAAAATGATAAGGGGAATGGAACAACTCCCCTATGAGGAAAGACTAAAGAGGTTAGGACTTTTCAGCTTGGAGAAGAGATGACTGAGGGGGGATATGACAGAGGTGTTTAAAATCATGAGAGGTCTAGAACGGGTAGATGTGAATCGGTTATTTACTCTTTCGGATAGTAGAAAGACTAGGGGGCACTCCATGATGTTAGCATGGAGCACATTTAAAACTAATCGGAGAAAGTTCTTTTTTACTCAACGCACAATTAAACTCTGGAATTTTTTGTTGCCAGAGAATGTGGTTAGTGCAGTTAGTATAGCTGTGTTTAAAAAAGGATTGGATAAGTTCTTGAGGAGAAGTCCATTACCTGCTGTTAAGTTCACTTAGAGAATAGCCACTGCCATTAGCAATGGTTACATGGAATAGACTTAGTTTTTGGGTACTTGCCAGGCTCTTATGGCCTGGATTGGCCACTGTTGGAAACAGGATGCTGGGCTTGATGGACCCTTGGTCTGACCCAGTATGGCATTTTCTTATGTTCTTATGGGATGATAAGAATAATTGGTCTGAGAATTTGTTATGTACAGGTGGTTGTATGAATAAATGTGTGTTAATGAGTTACTAAAGTTATATTACAGGTGGTGGGTAGGGGAGATTGGTGATTATTATATGTTGCTGATGGGGATAATGGGTGGCTGAGGCTGGGTGGCTTCTCATCTGTTTTTTCTTATGATGTATATGATATGGGGTTTTTTTTGCTTATTTTAAGAGAGATGGCTGATTTGAAGATAGTATCCCTCAATGTAGATGTATTTACTCTCCAATAAAAAGAAAAAAAGATATTAAATCTCTTCAAGAAAGTCAAATCCAACAATGCTTTCCTTCAGGAAACACATCTGATTGAGAAGGAACATGGGAAACAAACAAGACTGGGTTGGTCAATGTCACTATGCCTCATTTTCTAGTAGACAGAGGTGTTGCTACTTCAATACACAAAAATTGCCCTTTTTTATTGGAAAAGAAAATTGTTGATGAAGAGAGTCATGTTCTAATTCTTATTTGCTCTATAGCCAATTTCAAACTGATTTTGTGCAATGGGTATGCCCCAAATGTTTTCATATAATCATTCTTTTTCCCATTTAGTGATAAAACTTGGACAGTATCTACACTACCAATTGATAGTAGGTCAGAACCTTATCAATTTGCTTTTAACTAGATACTAAGCCAATCCAAACAAAAAGCCCACATAAGTCTACTGAAAAAGTACAGTTTTTAATGACAGAACTACAATTACTTGATGCATGGCATCTATTGCATCTTACGGAGTTGGATTTCACATTTTATTCTAAGGCACATAATTCATATTCACGTATTATTTATTTCCTGATCTCATTTACCTTGTTTTCCAAACTGTACTCAGCTTCCATTGACACTCTTACAGTATCTGACTATGCTCCTATCATATTAGAATTTTCTTTATGTTCCTCTTAAACTCCATCTTTTACATGGCGATTACATCCTGTCTTGTTCTATGATAATAAGTTTAGAGGTAGATTTTCAAAAAATACGCACACGCGTCCATGTGCGTGCACTACCCGGCACGCACAAGGGGGTTATAATCTAGCAAATTTGCGTGGCGACGCATTGGGGCCTTCCTTAGTTCCCTCCCAGTCAGCTTCAATTAAGGAGATGACTGGGAGGGAACTTTCCAACTCCTTACCCTAACCTCCCTTCCCCTTCCCTACCCTCCCCCCATTTTTTAAACTCACGTTTTGCTCCTGCAAATGGCCGCTGTACCGGGCGCCTCTAGCCCCTCCCTGCCCCCTTTTAAGGTCCCAGCACTTACGCGCGTGGCTGGGCCCATCTGAAAATGGGCCTGGCGCGCGTAAGGCCCGGCCAAATGCGTAAGCCCTGGGATTAACGCGCGCAGTGGTTTTAAAATCCGGCCTTTAGTGAATTTTTGAAACAAAAATGTAAAGAATATGTGGAATTTAATAGCACAGACAGCATTTCAGGAGAGGTATTTTGGAATGCTGGAAAAGCAGTGCTTCACAGCCTGATAGTGATTACAGCCTTTACAGCACATAAAAATAAGATGAGAGATAAAGAGATGCTACACCTTCATGATCAATTGAAACATCTGAAGAAGTAACATATTTCAACGTTAGAGTCATATATTTTACAGCAAATGACTGTGGTTAGGAAATCCTTGAATCACCTTTTATTTCAAAGAGAGCCATAGCGCATAATACAATACAAGAGTATTATGTTTTGACAAGGGAATAAAGCAGGTAAACTTCTAGCACACACGGTTAAAACTATTAAACCCAAATATTATATAACCACTATGTGAAAAGGTGGGCATATTGCATGCATCTGCTGAAGGTGTTACTGACAACTTGCTAGACTATTACTGAACCCTCTATTTGGGGAAAACAAATGAAGAGAAAGAGTGGGAACAATTTTTTTTAATGATTTGAGCCTTCCACAAACCTCCACATTGCATGAACAAATGTTAAATAAACCTATCTCTATTTCAGAAATCCTTTCTATTATCCACACATTACCCTTAGCCAATGCACCAGGATTTTATGGATTTGGTGCCAAGCTTTATAGAACTTTGCAAAACGATGTAGCGGATCCACTACTGCAAATGTATAACTGCTGTTTAAAAGCTGATAGCTTTTCCTCTGATATGAACCCAGATAATTGTTTTTTTTCAAAACCAGCAAAAGATTTAACTGCACCTGGCTTGGGTAGTTCAATATCATGTTGATCTTAAAATTGTAGCTTCTCTTGTAGCCAAAAGTCTTAATCCTATTGTACAGGTGGTAGTAGCAGATGATCAAATGTGGTTTGTGAAAGATAGACATTGGGTAATGAACATTCATAAATTGCTTGAAGCTGTTGGTTCTGGTGAAGCATGTAATTCTCAGTTTCATCATTAGTTTGGATGAAGAAAAAGCATTTGATAACGTTCAGTGGTCCTATATGTTTTGGCTATTGCAGAAATATGGAATCACAGACTTCTTTATCAACTGGAAAGATTTAGATGGTAACAAACAGCCGCGGGCACACATGTATGTGCATATGCCAGCTCGCGCCAATAGATGCTGCCATTTTATAGCATGCACGGATGTTATAAAATTGTCAGTACACAAGTACATGTGTGCGCAACTTTATATGGAAGCGCATATGTGCGCACAAATGTCACCTCTACTGCTTAATTCACGGATTTTGCTAGGCACGTATCCCAACGCAAATGCCTGTTTTCCCAGTTTGTTCCCAGTTTGCCTTGGTAAGAGATAGGACTTCCTAACCCCCTAGCTAGATAGCCTTCCTTTTAGCCCTGACCCTTCAAACCGCACTGACTAGCCCTGATGATTTATTTTAAAACTTATATGCCATCCATAGCAGAAGTAAAGTTATACAGCAGGGGACCCCGGTGCACACTTGTGTGTGTAAATACTTATATGCACATTTCAAGTGGCCTTCTCGGAATGCCCGTGTCCCGCCTATGCTTGCCGAGACCTTGCCACTCACCCTTTTTTCTTATTAACTGATTTGTGCGAGTACCAGGAGATACTTGCGAACTCAGGTGCTTCTTAAAATCAGAGTGTTTCATGCCAGCCCAAGACACATGCATATCTCCCAGCTTTGGCATGTGTAGGGCTTTTAAAATAATTATTTTACTGTATACTTTACCCAAATCAAGTCTATCAATCAATGGTGAGATTTAAAAGGCATTCTTACTGAATAGTTGTTGCGGTCCTGGCCGCGAGCACCGCGCCAGGCCCTTACCTCTTGATTCCCAGACCTGATCCCATCTCCAGAGTCCTGGCTTGTGGCCTGTTTGGCGGCATCCCCACTGGGGCAGCGCCACCGTGAAGGTTCCGGTGGATGTTCTGTTCCTAGGCGCTCGCATGCGCGCGCCACTTGGGCACCTTTGTAGCCCGTTTCCCACCAGCACTGACTCCGCCCAATTCCTGACGTCAGACACCGCGGCCTTGATAAGCCGGCCGCTGCCATCCAGCCTTTGCCTTGCAACGGGTTAGCATTCTGGTTTCTTGTTGTGTTGCGCCCCGGAGTGACCTGTTGGCTACGTCGCTCCATTCCTGCTACAGTACCTGCTTGGTTCCTGCCTGCCTGCTGCAGTACCTGCTTGGTTCCTGCCTGCTTGCTACAGTACCTGCTTGGTTCCTGCGTGGTTCCAGTACCCGAGTCTTGCTACAGTTCCTGCCTGGTTCCAGTACCCGAGCCTGCTACAGTTCCTGCCTGGTTCCAGTGCCTGAGTCCTGCTACAGTTCCTGCCTGGTTCCAGAACCCATACCCAGTTACAGTATCACTACTGTCCTAGTCTGGTTCCAGTTACCTGTCCTGATCCACAACCCTCCTAAGTCCCAGCGGCCGGGCCCCTACGGGCTCCTCCCGGGGGGGCTTCGGCTTCCAAGGGTGAAGCCACCTAAGTCCCAGCGGTTGGACTCCTACGGGCTCCTCCCGGGGGAGCACCAGCTTCCAGGGTGAAGAGCATCTACGTCCCGCCTGAACATCTGCCTCCCGGCCCGCTGTTCATCAGAGACATTGTCCATCTTTTCCTAGTCTCCAGCAGCTTTGCCCAACGGTCCACTAAACTGAGACTCCCACAACAGATTGCAAGGCCATGGACTCGGCAGCTGCACCCGCTCCCTCAGATCTGTCCAGGATGGCCCGGCAGATGCTACAGCACCAGAGCTGCATTGATAATTTGGCAGCCACGGTGGAATGGCTATCATTGCGCCTGGAGTCCTTGCCTTCCGCTGGCAGGGCCCTTGAGGGTCACGGCTCTTCTGTGACTCAGTTACCAGCACCTTCCCGCTACGCTGGCGAGTCAAGGACCTGCCGCGGCTTCCTGAAACAATGTTTTGTACGGTTCTCCTTGTTGCCTCGGCAGTTTCCCTCGGATGCGGTGAAAGTGGCATACATCCTGTCCTTGCTCGATGGGAAAGCCTTGAAATGGGTTTCTCCCCTTTGGGAAAACAATGATTCTTCACTAACAGATTTACAATCGTTCATCACGAACTTTCACCAGGTCTTTGATGAGCCCGCTCGAGTAGCTACGGCTACATCTGATCTGCTGCAACTTCGTCAGGGGGCTCGCTCCTTGGCAGACTATGCAATGGAGTTTCGGACTTTAGCCCAGGAAGTAGGTTGGCGGGATGGTAGTCTTAAGGCCATCTTCCTGGAAGGCCTTTCCGGACGCATTAAGGATGAGATTGCGGCTCGAGATTTGCCGGAAGACCTCAACGCCTTGATCGAGATGGCTGCTCGCATAGACCGCCGCCTACCACAACGGGCCAAGGAACAGTGCTCTTCTCGCCATAGTCTGGCTTGTGGGCTGAGACCTGCGCCCTCTCCTAAGAGCTCTCATCCAGACGTCCCCACCAGCGAACCCATGCAGCTGGGACGGGCCCCGCTTTCTCTTGAAGAAAGACAACGTCACCGTTCGTTAAAGTTGTGTTTATATTGTGGCCAGAAGGGCCACTTCTTGGCACGCTGCCAGGAGCGTGCAGAAAACGCCAAAGCCTAGGAGGTTGGAAGGATCTCCTCCTAGGCTGTGCTACAGCTCCTCAATGCACTGTTCCTGTTACTCTGGAATACCCCGGAGGTTCCTTTGAGACGATGGCGTTCCTGGACTCTGGAGCCGGAGGTAATTTCATCCTGCACGACTTAGTCTCCCAGTTACGAATTCCTTCGCAAAGACAGGAGGTCCCGTTACGAATTACCTCGATCCAGGGGACGCTTCTTCCTGGTCCTGTCCAGCTGTCCACAGCACCCATTACGGTCCGCACCAGGGCAATCCATTCGGAGGAGATAGCTTTCCTAGTACTGGATAAGGCTGTCCACTCTGTGGTGCTAGGGTTGCCGTGGTTATAGAAACACTCGCCCACGATTCAGTGGGATACGCTACAGATTGTTAAATAGAGTCCCTTCTGCCTAGCTAATTGTATGAAGGTGCCTAGGACCCTCTCACTTCTGTTGATGCACTCTGCTGTACACCTTATGAGGACTTAACCAATGTATTCTCCAAGACCAAGGCGGAGATCCTTCAGCAGCACCGTCCGTATGACTGTGCTATTAACTTGCTACCAGGTACCATGCCCCCTCGAGGAAGGGTTTATCCCTTATCCATACCTGAGACCCGGGCCATGTCCCAGTACATTGCAGAGAATTTGGCCAAGGGGTTTATCTGCCCGTCCAAGTCGCCTGCAGGGGCGGGCTTCTTTTTTGTCAGCAAGAAAGACGGCTCACTGAGGCCGTGTATAGACTATCGAGGCCTAAATTTGATTACCAAGCGAGACTGCTACCCGCTCCCATTAATCCCGGAGCTCCTTGATCAGCATCAAGGAGTGAAGATTTTCACAAAGTTGGACTTACAAGGAGCCTATAATTTGGTCAGAATCCATCCCGGAGATGAGTGGAAAACCGCGTTTAATACCCCAAGACGGGAATTACGAGTACCTCGTGATGCCTTTCGGCTTATGTAATGCCCCGGCGGTGTTCCAGCACCTGATGAATGAGGTGTTGCGGGACCTTCTGAACGCCTGTGTAATTGTTTACCTCGATGACGTGTTAGTCTTCTCCCAGGCCCTGCCATCACATCGTCAACATGTCCGCCAAGTGCTCCAGATACTTAGGGAGCATGGTCTATACGCGAAACTGGAAAAGTGCAGTTTTGAGAAGACCTCCCTGCCGTTCCTAAGTTACATAGTCTCTGCAGCAGGCTTTCTAATGGATCCTGAGAAAGTGGCAGCTATTAAGAATTGGCCCCGTCTTAAAGCATTGCAACGCATCCTCGGCTTTTCTAATTTCTACCGTCACTTTATCCCCAACTACTCCCATATTGTGGCTCCGTTAACTGCCCTCACCCGAAAGGGGGCCAATGCGGTGGATTGGCCTCCTTCTGCTTGCCAAGCTTTTGAGGCCCTCAAGGAAGCCTTCTTACTAGATACCTGTCTTCGTCATCCGGATCCCAGACGGCCCTTCGTGGTGGAGGTTGATGCCTCCAATGTGGCCATGGGGGCCGTACTGAGCCAGAACTCTGATTCTGGACAGCTGTTGCCCTGTTCATATTTCTCAAAGAAATTCTCCCCGGCTGAGAGCAACTACTGTTTAAGTGACAAAGAGTTGCTAGCCATGAAACCTGCCCTGGAAGAATGGAGACAGTGGTTGGAGGGAGCCAACCACCCAGTCACGATTTACACCTATCACAAAAACCTAGCATTCTTGAAGCAAGCCCAACGCCTGAATCCAAGACAAGCCCGATGGTCGCTATTTTTTGATCGTTTTGACTTTACCTTACGCTATCGACCCGGCTCTAAGAATGTTCGAGCTGACGCGCTCTCACGCTCTTCTGAGGTCGAAGAGACCCCTGATACACCTCAATATATCTTGGACCCTGAAAAAGTCAGCCTTGCTGCAACCTTGGTGTCCTCCCAAGGGAAGACCATCGTTCCGCATCGCTCCAAGAGAGCAGTCCTCTCTTGGGCCCATGACTCCCTCACTGGGGGCCATGCTGGTTGGAAAGGGACGTTAGATTTGTTAAATCGTTTCTACTGGTGGCCAATGGTGAGACAAGACGTCCAAGCTTTTGTGGGCTCATGCCCTACTTGTTGCAAGCATTGTCCATCCCGGTGGAGCCTTGGACACATATCTCCACTGATTTTGTCGTGGATCTTCCTGTCTCAGGAGGTAAATCGGTCATCTGGGTAACCGTGGATGGATTTTCCAAGATGGCGTACTTCGTTCCCTTGCCAAAACTTCCTTTTGCCCCTGACCTAGCTGGTTTGTTCGCTCAGCACATCTTTAGACTTCACGGCCTTCCGCAGGATATCGTCTCCGATCGAGGACCACAGTTTACAGCCCGCTATTGGAAAGCCCTATGTAAGCGCTTTAATGTGCAACTTAGTCTTTCGTCTGCATTCCATCCTCATAGCAATGGGCAAATGGAATGAACCAATCGAACCCTGAAGACGTTTCTCAGTGCCTTTGTGAACGAATGACAAGATAATTGGGCCAAGCTACTCCCTTGGGCGGAGTTCTCGTATAATAATCACACGCATGCTGCTACGGGAAGTTCCCCGTTCCTCATTGTTTATGGGAAGCAACTTCGTCCGCCTCTACCTTCGCCTGAACCTAGTGCACTCCCGGCAGTGCAACTCTCAGCTCGCCAGCTCTGTGCCTTGTGGAACTCTACCCATGAAAAGATCCGTAAAGCCGCCCTGTCCGCCAAGAAATGGGTGGATAGGCATTGTCAACCAGCAGCAATCTTCCTCCCAGGAGACCGTGTCTGGCTTAGCACCAGAAATCCACAGATACGTATTCCCTCTCGAAGACTAGCCTCAAAATTCTATGGGCCTTTCCGAATCGCCGAACGAGTGGGAGCAGTCTCATACCGTCTACGCCTACCCTCCTCCATGCGCATACATGATGTGTTCCACGTGTCATTGTTGAAGCCTCTTGTGTTGTCCAGATACCATTCCAGGGCTCCTGAACCATCGGACCCTTCAGTACCGGACGAGGTTACGTATCAAGTACGTGAAGTTTTGGATGTCCAGTTCCATCAATGCCGATGGGAATACTTACTTTCCTGGGAGGGTTGCGAACCAGAGGACAACTCTTGGGAGCCGGCCCGTAATATCCTCGACAAGGACTTATTACGGCAGTTTCATTTGGACCACCCCAGTAAACCCGGACCGGCTAAGAGGGGGCGTAAGAGGGGAGGTACTGTTGCGGTCCTGGCCGCGAGCACCGCGGGCAGGCCCTTACCTCTTGATTCCCGGACCTGCTCCCATCTCCGGAGTCCTGGCTTGTGGCCTGTTTGGCGGCGTCCCCACTGGGGCAGCGCCGCCGTGAAGGTTCCGGTGGACGCCCTGTTCCTAGGCGCGCGTGCGCCCCACTTGGGCGCCTTTGTAGCCCGTTTCCCACCAGCACTGACTCCGCCCAATTCCTGACGTCAGACACCGCGGCCTTGATAAACCGGCCGCTGCCATCCAGCCTTTGCCTTGCAACGGGTTAGCATTCTGGTTTCCTGTTGCGTTGCGCCCTGGAGTGACCTGCTTGGTTACGTGGCTCCGTTCCTGCTACAGTACCTGCTTGGTTCCTGCCTGGTTTCAGTACCCGAGTCTTGCTACAGTTCCTGCCTGGTTCCAGTACCCAAGCCTGCTACAGCTCCTGCCTGGTTCCAGTACCCGAGTCTTGCTACAGCTCCTGCCTGGTTCCAGAACCCGTACCCAGTTACAGTATCACTACTGTCCTAGTCTGGTTCCAGTTACCTGTCCTGATCCACAACCCTCCTAAGTCCCAGCGGCCGGGCCCCTGGGGGGGGCTTCGACTTCCAAGGTTGAAGCCACCTAAGTCCCAGCGGTTGGGCTCCTACCGGCTCCTCCTGGGGGAGCACCAGCTTCCAGGGTGAAGAGCATCTACGTCCTGCCTGAACATCTGCCTCCCAGCCCGCTGTTCATCAGAGACATTGTCCATCTTTTCCTAGTCTCCAGCAGGTCGGCCCAACGGTCCACTAAACTGAGACTCCCACAACAATAGTAGCATTCACCAGGATGTTCTTTATCACCTCTGCTTCACAATCTCTTGATTGAACCTCTTGCTCATAAAATAAGAAAGACCCCAGAGATTCAGGGTTTTATTTTGGGTAAAAAAAAAAAAAAATAAGATCTGCCTATTTGTGGATGACATGCTTCTATTTCTTAGAAATACCATGGTTTCTCTAGATAGGATCTTAACTTCATCAAACAATTTGAAACATTTGTTGGACTAAAAGTTAATTTTTCCAAATCAAAAGCAATGCCTATTTTGGACTCTAGTAGACATAATTGGCGAGGTTTGTTTCCTCTAGCTTGGTCGAAAGGCCAATTCAAATAATTGTTTGGATTCCGAGACACTTTTCTATGTTATATGATCTAAATATTACTAGACTAATAAGAGACAATTGATGAGCAATTATGGGTTTGGTCGTTATGCATTGTTTAAAATGTTTCTTTTATCTAATTTGTTATATCAATTATAGATAAGAACATAAAAAATTGCCACACTGAGTTAGACCAAGGGTCCATCAAGTCCAGCATCCTGTTTCCAACAGAGGCCAAACCAGGCCACAAGAACCCCAGAGTTCTGAAGGAACTAAAAAATGAAATTTCAGACCTATTAGTAAAAATTTGTAACTTATCATTAAAATCATCCATTGTACCTGAAGACTGGAGGATAGCAAATGTAACCCCAATATTTAAAAAGGGCTCCAGGGGCGATCCGGGAAACTACAGACCGGTTAGCCTGACTTCAGTGCCAGGAAAAATAGTGGAAAGTGTTCTAAACATCAAAATCACAGAACATATAGAAAGACATGGTTTAATGGAACAAAGTCAGCATGGCTTTACCCAGGGCAAGTCTTGCCTCACAAATCTGCTTCACTTTTTGAAGGAGTTAATAAACATGTGGATAAAGGTGAACTGGTAGATATAGTATACTTGGATTTTCAGAAGGCGTTTGACAAAGTTCCTCATGAGAGGCTTCTAGGAAAAGTAAAAAGTCATGGGATAGGTGGCGATGTCCTTTCGTGGATTGCAAACTGGCTAAAAGACAGGAAACAGAGAGTAGGATTAAATGGGCAATTTTCTCAGTGGAAGGGAGTGGACAGTGGAGTGCCTCAGGGATCTGTATTGGGACCCTTACTGTTCAATATATTTATAAATGATCTGGAAAGAAATACGACGAGTGAGATAATCAAATTTGCAGATGACACAAAATTGTGCAGAGTAGTTGAATCGCAGGCAGATTGTGATGAATTGCAGGAGGACCTTGTGAGACTGGAAAATTGGGCATCCAAATGGCAGATGAAATTTAATGTGGATAAGTGCAAGGTGATGCATATAGGGAAAAATAACCCATGCTATAATTACACGATGTTGGGTTCCATATTAGGTGCTACAACCCAAGAAAGAGATCTAGGTGTCATAGTGGATAACACATTGAAATCGTCGGTTCAGTGTGCTGCGGCAGTCAAAAAAGCAAACAGAATGTTGGGAATTATTAGAAAAGGAATGATGAATAAAACGGAAAATGTCATAATGCCTCTGTATCGCTCCATGGTGAGACCGCACCTTGAATACTGTGTACAATTCTGGTCGCCGCATCTCAAAAAAGATATAATTGCGATGGAGAAGGTACAGAGAAGGGCTACCAAAATGATAAGGGGAATGGAACAACTCCCCTATGAGGAAAGACTAAAGAGGTTAGGACTTTTCAGCTTGGAGAAGAGACGACTGAGGGGGGATATGATAGAGGTGTTTAAAATCATGAGAGGTCTAGAACGGGTAGATATGAATCGGTTATTTACTCTTTCGGATAGTAGAAGGACTAGGGGACACTCCATGAAGTTAGCATGGGGCACATTTAAAACTAATCGTAGAAAGTTCTTTTTTACTCAACGCACAATTAAACTCTGGAATTTGTTGCCAGAGAATGTGGTTCGTGCAGTTAGTATAGCTGTGTTTAAAAAAGGATTGGATAAATTCTTGGAGGAGAAGTCCATTACCTGCTATTAAGTTCACTTAGAGAATAGCCACTGCCATTAGCAATGGTTACATGGAATAGACTTAGTTTTTGGGTACTTGCCAGGTTCTTATGGCCTGGATTGGCCACTGTTGGAAACAGGATGCTGGGCTTGATGGACCCTTGGTCTGACCCAGTATGGCATTTTCTTATGTTCTTATGTTCTTACCTTCCTATTTGGTTAAAAGCTAAACATATTGCCATCTACGCTTGTCTATCAAACATTTTATTTGGTGGGGGAAGGGTATCCAAACTCAGCTACCCTATACTTATGTGCTCCAAAAATATGGGGATTTGAGACATCCCCGCTTCCATTTTTATAGTGCTGCAAATCAATTATGATTCTGTTGGCATTGGTGTAGGCAACAATTTATATTTGAAGTTTATCAATTAATCAATATTTCTTATCCTTTGGTGGCTATTAATTTATTGCTTGCATCTGATAATACACTTTCGCATAAGCATAGAAGGCATGTCTTATTAGACCTGTGATTTTACAGAACTGATAGAATTAGAGGAGAATCCAGATTTCCCACCAGGAATACTAACCCAATCTTCAAAACATGCAAACAAAAAGGATTGCAGAATGCTGAAAATTTTTATTGTACAACACACAATGGGGTAGATTTTCAGAGCCCTGCTCGCCTAAATCCGCCCAAAACCGGGCGGATTTAGGCGAGCAGGGCCCTGCGCGCCGGTAAGCCTATTTTACATAGGCCTACCGGCGCGCGCAGACCCTGGGACTCGCGTACGTCCCGGGGTTTTCGGAGGGGGGCGAGTCGGGGGCGTGTCGGGGGGCGGGCCCGGTCGTCGCGGCGTTTCGGGGGCGTGTCGGCAGCGTTTTGGGGGCGGGTACGGGGCGTGGCTACGGCCCGGGGGCGTGGCCGCGCCCTCCGTACCCGTCCCCAGGTTGCGGCCCGGCGCGCAGCAGGCCCGCTGGCGCGCGGGGATTTACGTCTCCCTCCGGGAGGCGTAAATCCCCCGACAAAGGTAAGGGGGGGTGTAGACAGGGCCGGGTGGGTGGGTTAGGTAGGGGAAGGGAGGGTAAGGTGAGGGGAGGGCAAAGGAAAGTTCCCTCCGAGGCCGCTCCGATTTCGGAGCGGCCTCGGAGGGAACGGGGGGAGGCAGCGCGGCTCGGCGCGCGCAGGCTATACAAAATCGATAGCCTTGCTCGCGCCGATCCAGGATTTTAGTGGATACCCGCGGCTCCGCGCGTATCTACTAAAATCCAGCGTACTTTTGCTTGAGTCTGATGCGCAAGCAAAAGTAGGCTGATCGCGCTTCTTTTAAAATCTACCCCAATTCTTTCATTTGAGCAGCTGAGAATTTTTTATGGCTTATCAGTATGTCAGTTTTATAAGTACTTACAAGTCAGGCATTATATCTATACTGTACAGTCTCATGTGCCTAAATTGTTTGCACAAAATTTGTTTGCTGTAATAATCAAACAAATGAAAAAACAAAATAATACATTGACCTCTTGGTACACTATGGGGCGGATTTTCATACTCGCGAATAGGCCTACTTTTGTTTGCGCTCCAGGCGCAAACAAAAGTACGCTGGATTTTAGTAGATACGCGCGGAGCCGCGCGTATCTGCTAAAAACCTGGATCGGCGCGCGCAAGGCTATCGATTTTGTATAGCCGGCGCGCGCCGAGCCGCACAGCCTACCCCCGTTCCCTCCGAGGCCGCTCCGAAATCGGAGCGGCCTCGGAGGGAACTTCCTTTTGCCCTCCCCTCACCTTCCCCTCCCTTCCCCTACCTAACCCACCCACCCGGCCCTGTCTAAGCCCCCACCTTACCTTTGTCGGGGGATTTACGCCTCCCGGAGGGAGGCGTAAATCCCCGCGCGCCAGCGGGCCTCTTGCGCGCCAGGCCGTGACCTGGGGGCGGGTACGGAGGGCGCGGCCACGCCTCTGGACCGCCCCGGGCTGTAGCCACGCCCCCGTACCCGCCCCCAAAACGCTGCCGACACGCCCCGAAAATGCCGCGACGACCGGGCCCGCCCCCGACACGCCCCCTTCGGAGAACCCCGGGACGTACGCGAGTCCCGGGGCTCTGCGCGCGCCGGTAGGCCTATGTAAAATAGGCTCACCGGCGCGCAGGGCCCTGCTCGCCTAAATCCGCCCGGTTTTGGGCGGATTTAGGCGAGTAGGGCTCTGAAAATCCGCCCCTATGTGTTTCCGAATAGAGGCTTCATCTATGTTTTCTTCTCTTGTACAAATATGGACTGCTGATTTGGGTATACATATCTCAGAGAAGGAAATGGTTGACTATTTTGAAATAGCACACAAAGCATCAAGAATTACAGTTTAAATTACTACACTGAACTCATACAGACAAAATAATGCATACAAAATGCAAATTATAGACTTAGATATGTATATCAAATGTCACATTCATAGAGGCACATATCTTCATAATTTTGTCCTCTGCCCATCTTTGTATCCATTTTGGGAAGCAGTGTTAAACTTGATTGAAAACGTTATTCATCAGAAACCACCTTTTTGTGGAGATTTTTTATTGTTGGGCGCTGAACAGTGGTTAACCTACACTTCTAAATGCAAGATTAAATTTATTCGAATTCTGATCTTGTTAGCAAAAGCATGCATCTTATCCAATTGGATCCAACCTAAGAGTCCATCAAAATATTGGTGGTATCAGAAACCTGCTGATTGGATGCAAATCAAAAAATTAGATGTACTGTTTATAAATAAGACAGTCATTGATTATATTTGATTTATTACCTACCTCACTTCAAAATTCCTTAGTGCTGGATGGCTATTCCATGAAATGGTGAATACCTTGCATATTAATGTTATTAATTTTTTACAAAATGTTTTGTTTACTCTCTCCTCTACTTCTTGCAAACTTGAATCCTGTAATAAGTGAAGTCCAAGTAATAAGTATATCTATGAATTTGTTTCAAATGATGACTGTGAATACAGATTAGGGATGTGCATTCTTTTAAAATGAAATGCAAAACGCGACAAATAAGGCTAATTCATTTCATTTGGGGGGGGGGGGCCCCGAAACAAATCGGATGCCCCCGAATTAAACAAATCTTATTTGTTTGTTTCATTTTAAACAAATGCATCAGGCTTAGGCCTGAAGCTGGGGCCTTGCCTAGGGCATAGGCCAAGGCCCAAAGCAGAGGCTGCGGCCTATGCACTAGGCGAGGCCCTGGCTTTGGGCCTAGGCTGAGGCGCCAGCATCGTGCTTGGGCATAGGCCGAGAACCAAACCAGGGACCATGGCCTAGGCCTGAGCATGATGCCAGGGTCTCGGCGGAGGCATGGGCTGATGTGGAGGCCTCGGCCGAGAACCCCAAAAAACAAAAACACCCCAAAAGTTACTTGATCCGTTGGATATCATCAGAGGCTGGGTCCGGATACTGGGCCTAGGCCCAATGTCTGGGCCTCGGCCCAGGGTCAGACCCAGGCTGTGGTGTCCAGGCCCGGGAGCTCCTCACATAGTCTTCCTTCTTTGGCTCTTCAATGCCAAATGACAGGCATCTGCTGGGGTCACACTGAAATTAACTCCAGCATATTTATCCCAGAGGATGGCACTATTTTTGAAGTATGGCATTGGGATTGACATACTTCAAAATGGCGCCATCCGCTGGGGTGAATACATGAATATTTACAATGTTACTATCAGGCCGATACAGTACAGTGCGCTCTGGTGGAGCGCACTGTTAACCCGCATTTGGACATTTTACTTACTGACTCATGCGGGAATAACTAATAGGGCCATCAGCATGCATTTGCATGTTGCGGGCGCTATTAGTTTCGGGGGGGGGGGGGGGGGGGGGTTGGACACGCGTTTTCAACGTGCTAGCTTTACCCCTTATTCAGTAAGGGGTAATAGCGCGTCGAAAACACGCATCCAACCCCCCCCCCCGAAACTAATAGCGCCAGCAACATGCAAATGCATGCTGATGGCCCTATTAGTTATTCCCGCATGAGTCAGTAAGTAAAATGTGTGGCCAAGCTGCACATTTTACTTTCAGAAATTAGCGCCTACCCAAAGGTAGGCATTAATTTCTGCTGGCACTGGGAAAGTGCCGGCAGAAATTAACCCTCCAAATTAATATCATGGCGATATTAAGTCGGAGGTCCCAAAAGTTAAAAATAATTAAAAATTTAAAAAAAAAATTTAAATCGACCCGCGGCTCACGGGTTAAAATCCGGACGCTAAATTTTGCCGGCGTCTGGTTTCCGAACCCGTGGCTGTCAGCGGGTTTGAGAACCTACGCCGGCAAAATTGAGCTTTGGCTGTCAAAATCGCTGACAGCTGCCGCTCCTGTCAAAAAAGAGGTGCTAGGGACACGCTAGTGTCCCTAGCACCTCTTTTTACCGCAGGCCCTAATTTGAATATTTTTTTTTTACTGAATCGCGTGCACAGGAGAGTGGCCTGGGCGCTCACCCACTCTCCCGTGACTTTTACTGTATGGGCTTGTATGTATATAATTTGATTAAAAAAATATTTTTTTAACTTTATATCATTTTAAAATATTTCTCACAAGCATTCCTTTTTTAACAGCAATAATTGAGATATTAGTAATATCAAACAAATATAATATTAAGAAAACTACATTTTCAATTTTTAGCTCACAATTATTGAAATTTAAGTTGGGGGTCAGAGAAAGAAAATAGAAATAAATGGAGAATGAATTATCTCAAGGAGAAAAAGAAAAAAAAAGATAAAGGCAACACCTAAAGGCCCGATAATCAATATATGACTGTCAACCAGCCCCATTTCCATTGGTGTCTGTCACAGTATTAGAACCAGGTGGTTTTTTTAAATCTAAAAAAGTTCTTAAATGCTCAGGAGCATAGAAAACATAATTGGCCTACACGTAAATACTCAAACATTTGCAAGGACAGTGAAAGAAAAGGAAGTGTCAGGCGCTACCACCTCTTGACACACAGCCAAAATTTTTTTTTTTCCTTTCCTGAGTGGATATTGCCACATCAGGAAATATTCACATATGCTGACCCATAAATTTCTCTGAAGCTTTTTGAAAAACAATTTGAAATGCCAGGTCCAGATCATCCTTAAGTACAAAAGTTGCAAGCAAGGTGGCTCTATTTAATTTTTCACTATCCACGGTCTCCAAAATATCCTTTGACTCCTGAGTATCTCCCACCATACTAGTCACAATATTCTGTACTCTCTTCTTAAAGGGCAGATAATAAATCTTATTCAATGGTGAGAGAGCCTCTACAGGTATGGAAAGAACGTCAATGAAGTATTTCTTGAGAGTTTTCAGTGGAGATAAGTGCAAAACATTGGGAACATTTACAAAACAAAGATTCAACTGTCTGACCTGGTTTTCCAACTGCTACAGTCTCCTGTCTTATGCTGAGCTAGGGACATGTGTGACTTAAATTTTACATTCTCTGAAGAGGGCTTTTGGTTTTTTGTTTTTTTTTTTAATCTCTAGTGAATGTAATGTTACTGAAAAATGCCAAGCTGACAGCATCGAAACTGAAGTTATCCAAATCTAAGAATTTCCATTTCTTACTATCTATGGCTTTCTCCATTTCTATAAATGTTTCTATCTCTATAGATCTCTTTCTCTCTGTACACAGGATTCTGTAGACACACCATAGCTTTCTGTATAAATCATCAGCTGAACAATTTTGTCAAATGACTGCCTTTGATCCTACCTCTGATACTCAAAGTTGTTATTGAGGGCAGAGAAAGCAAAATTGCTTACCTTGTAATAGGTGTTATCCCAGGACAGCAGGATGTAGTCCTCACATATGGGTGACGTCACTGATGGAGCCCTATCGCGGAAAAAACTTCTGTCAAAGTTTCTAGAAACTTTTGACTGGCACTCTGAGAACACTGAGCATGCCCAGCATGCCATGATATTCTCTGCCACAGGGGTCTCACTCCAGTCTCGTATGTAGCAATAAGCTTTAGCAAAAAATTAAAGGATAAAAAGGTATGAGACCCAACTCCGTGGGGTGGCGGGTGGGTTTCATGAGGACTACATCCTGCTGTCCTGGGATAACACCTATTACAAGGTAAGCAATTTTGCTTTATCCCAGGACAAGCAGGATGCTAGTCCTCACATATGGGTGATTAGCAAGCTAGAGGCTGAGTCATTTGATATGGAGGCAACAGTGATGCATTGTTATTGAAAATGAGTCAGCCGAAGATCACAGCAGGTTGGTTGTAGAAGGAGTTTAGTTTAGACTGGAAACAAGTTCTTTAAGACAGATTGTCTATAGGCTGAATCTTGTCGTCCTTCTTTGTCCAAACAGTAATGAGCTGCAAAGGTGTGAAGTGAACTCCAAGTTGCTGCTTTACATATGTCAAGAATTGGCACTGAGCGATAGTGTGCTACTGAGGTTGACATTGCTCTTACTGAATGTGCTTTTACTCGCCCTTGGAGAGGAAGGCCTGCTTTTTCATAACAAAACTGTATGCAATCTGCTAGCCAATTGGATAGAGTATGTTTACCCACTGCTTTACCTGGTTTGTTTGGATCATAGGAAACAAAAAGCTGATTGGATTTCCTGTGGAGTGCAGTGCGATTTAAATAGAAAGATAATCCACACTTACAGTGCAAAGTATGTAAGGCTCGTTCTCCTTGGTGAGAATGAGGTCTTGGAAAGAATGAGGGTAAAACAATGGATTGGTTCAAGTGGAATTCCGTAACTACCTTTGGAAGGAATTTTGGATGTGTACGGAGAACCACTTTGTCATGTAGGAACTTTGTGTAGGGTGCGTACGTGACAAGTGCTTGTAAACTCACTAACTCTTCTAGCTGATGTAATGGCTATGAGGAATATAGTTTTCCATATGAGAAATTTAAGAACACAGGAATCTATGGGTTCGAAAGGAGATTGCATTAGCCTTGTTAAAACCAAATTTAGGTCCCATTCTGTGACTGGAGGCCTAATTGGTGGTTTAAGCTGAGTTAAACCTCTCATAAACCTGCTGACAAGAAGTTGTGTGGAGATAGGTGCAACTCCCATCTTGTTATGGTAAGCTGAGATTGCACTTAAATGTACTCTGACAGATGAAGTCTGGAGACCAGAGTCTGAAAGATGGTATAAGAAGTCTAGTAGAGAAGTAGTGGGGCAAGTGAAAGGATCAATATTCTTTTGTCTGCACCACAAAGTGAATCTCTTCCATTTGGAAGAGTAATTCTTTTGTGTGGAAGGTTTACGTGAAGCTGTAAGCACTTGAGATACATTGGTTGAAAGATTGAGTGGTTGTAAAATCAAGCTTTCAACATCCATGCTGTCAGGGATAGGGATTGAAGGTTGGGATGGTGCAACCGACCCTGATCCTGAGTTATGAGAGTGGGAGCTGTTCCCAGACAAATGGGATCTCTGACTGAGAGATCTAGGAGTGTGGGAAACCATACTTGTCGAGGCCAATATGGGGCTATGAGTATCATGGTCCCCTTGTCCTGTTGTAGCTTCACTAGAGTTTTGGTTATGAGCGGTATTGGAGGATATGTGTATAGAAGGCCTGAGTTCCAAGGGCGAACAAAGGCATCCTTGGCTGGCTGGTTCTTCTGTTTGTGTAGAGAACAGAATTTGTCCACTTTGTGATTCAGATGTGACGCAAAGAGGTCTATTGTCGGTTGTCCCCAACGTTGGAATATCCTGGTCGCTTATGAGGGATCTAGGGACCACTCGTGTGGTTGGAATTGACGACTGAGTCGATCTGCCACTACATTGTGTATGCCTGCCAGATAAGTGGCCCGGAGGAACATTGAGTGGTTCAGGGCCCAGCCCCAAATCTGTGCAGCTTCTTGACAAAGGAGATGTGAGCCCGTACCTCCCTGTTTGTTGATGTACCACATGGCTACTGTGTTGTCCATTTGGATGAGAACAGTCTTGTGTGAAAGGCAGTCCTTGAACGCATGTAGCGCATAACGAATAGCTCGAAGCTCCAGAAAATTGATTTGAAATGTTGCTTTGAGTTTTGTCCAAGTCCCTTGAGTTTGGAGAGTGTCTATGTGAGCTCCCCAACCCAAGGTGGATGCATCTGTAGTTAACGTTATTTGTGGGACTGGTTGTTGAAAGGGTAGTCCCTTGCGCAAATTGTCCTTGTTTACCCACCAAAGTAGAGATGAACGTAGCTGGTGGGTTATTTGAATTGAAGAATGCAGTGGTTGAATGGCTTGGATCCATTGTGATCTTAATGTCCATTGGGTTACTCTCATGGCGAGCCTTGCCATAGGATTGACATGAACTGTGGAGGCCATGTGGCCTAGTAAGGTTAGAAACTGATGAGCTGTTGCTTGTTTCCTTGAGCGAATCGAGTTTGCCAACATGGATAATGTTTCTGCCCGATCCTCGGGTAGAAAAGCTCTTGATAAGACAGTGTCCAAGTCTGCACCTATGAATTGAAGTAGGTGAGATGGAATAAGGTGGGATTTTTGATAATTGATGAGGAATCCCATGGAGTGAAGTAGGGAGATTGTTCGATTGAGAGAGATGAGAGCTCCTTCTTGAGAGTGACTTCTGATGAGCCAGTCGTCTAGATATGGAAAGACATGCACACTTTGCTTGTGTAAATGTGCTGCTATTACTGCTAGACATTTGGTGAATACTCTGGGAGCAGAGGCAAGTCCGAATGGCAGTACTTTGTACTGGAAGTGTTGATGACCTACAATGAAGCGCAGATATTTTCGATGAGGAGGGAATATTGGAATGTGAGCATAAGCATCTTGAAGGTCCAGAGAACAAAGCCAGTCTCCTGTTTGAAGAAGGGGAAGCATGGTGCCTAGAGAAACCATCCTGAACTTTTCTTTTTTCAGAAATTTGTTGAGATTTCTGAGGTCTAGGATGGGACAAAGGCCTCCGGTTTTCTTTGGAATGAGGAAATAATGGGAATAGAACCCTCTGCCTTTCTGAGACCTGGGTACCAGCTCTACAGCCTTGTCTGTCAGAAGGGTGGATAATTCTATTTGTAATTGAAGCATGTGATTTTCGCTGAAATGAGAGTGACTCGGTGGAAAATCTTGGGGAATTGAAATGAAATTGAGTTGATATCCTCGGTCTATTATGGATAGGACCCATTGGTCCGAGGTTATTGATGTCCAATTGTTGTAAAACTTGGATATTCTGCCTCCCACTAGTAGTTCTTGCTAAGGATTTGAGTAAAGGCTTCGTTCTCTAGATGTAATTTCAAAATCCAGTAGCAGGTTCGGTTTGCGGAGCTGGTTGGGGCCTAGCTGTTCTCTGTTGCCTCGGTTGTGGTCTTTGCTGGGGTCTGGAAGGCCTAGGTCTGGATGCAGGAGGATAATATCTCCGTTGTCTGTAGAAAGGCCGTCTGGTGTCTCTCCGTGGAGGTCTGCGGCTAGTATGTGTGGAGGAATCATGTGGGAAGGAGGATAGCTGACGTAAAGTTTCTGTGTGTTCTCTTAATTGAGACACAGCATCCTGTACCTTGGATCCAAATAAGTTGTCTCCCAGGCAAGGGAGATCGACTAGTTTATCCTGCACCTCTGGCCTTAGATCTGAGGCTTTGAGCCAGGCCCACCTCCTGGCACTGATGCCTGATGCAGCAACTCTGGAAGCCGTCTCATAGCCATCGTAGGCGGCTCGGACCTCATGCTTACCGGCGTATAAACCTTTGTTTATAATAGCTTGTGCAGCTTCCTGGTATTGTGTAGGAAGGGATGGAACAAACTCCTCTATTTGTTTCCAGAGGTTTCTCTGGTACTGGGTTATATATAGGTGGTATGATGAAATGTTGGAGTTTAGCATTGCACCTTGAAAAACCTTACGGCCCAGTTGATCCAGGAATCTATTGTCTTTACCTGGAGGTGTAGATAAGTGGACCCTTGTTCTTCTAGACTTCTTTTGCGCTGATTCTACAACCACTGAGTGGTGGGGAAGTTGTGTTTTTTGATAACCTGGTGTGGATTGTACAATATAAGTAGTATCCACCCTTTTATTTACCGCAGGAACCGTGCAGGGATGCTCCCAGAGACGTTGCTGTAGTTGCAATAGGACATCATGGATAGGAATTGCAACAGTTTGTTTAGGAGGGTCGGCAAATTGGAGTACCTCCAAAGTTTGTTGTCTGGCGTCCTGCTCTGCTTGTAGTTTGAAAGGGATGGAATCTGCCATCTCCTATACAAAAGTTGGAAAAGAAAAATCCTCCAGAGGGGATTGTTTCCTGGCATGAGGTGGCAACGGATCAGACATAAATGCCTCTGAGGAGGCATCTGAGTCAGTGTCAGACCAAGTGTCATAGTCTGGAGGTTGCTGATGAGTAGGTGTAGTCCTATGAGGAGGAGGAACACCAGAGGGTCCTGGCAAAGGGTCATCAAGTGGAGTGTCCTCTAAATCCTCTTCTATAGGGTTAGATGGCAAGGAAGCTAGCAAATCTTGGTATCGCTTGGTAAGGATACCATGCAGCACTGCTTCTGCAGAACTTGGAACCTCAGGCACTGTTAATAGATATTTAGGCATCGAAGGTTTTGATTTAGTCGATGTCTTCTGTTTTGATATCGATGCTTTTTTAGCCAGAGGTAAGGTGGGTGCCATAGTGTAAACGGATATCGGCTGTGGAATCGACGAAACCGTCGACATCGATGTAGATAAAAAGGAGAACATCGATATGGGAGTAGTCATCGAGGGTATCGATGGTACCGAAGATATTGGCATCGATGGAATTTCCGATGATGACAACGGCATCGAGAGAGGCATCGATACGGATGTTAATGGTATCGATGACGTAAGTTTCGGAGACAGCACCGGTATCGGGGTGCTCACCGGCATCATCGCCTGCATCGGTGCGATCACCGGCATCGGCGTGATCTCCGGAACTTGTGCCTGTAAGGCTTCCATCACTACTTGCTGGATGAGGACAGTTAAGTCTTGCGTAGTTGGTGGTAGTAGCGATGTCAATGTAGGCATGGATATCGATGCTTTCGACAATGGCACCGTGGGTGCGGAGGTTAGCGGCACATCACCATCTTTATGCCGCTTTGCAGTCTGTTTTCCTGGGGGGAGAAGCGACGGTGACGCCGAGGATCGACGATGTCGATGTTTGTGTCTAGGCCTTGGTTCTGAGACTGACCTTGTCGATGATGTCGACGGGGCTGGCGATGATGCATCTCCGGATCCTTCTAGGTGCCGTTTTTTAAGAAGGAGTTTCTTTGTGACTCCTGTTGGAGATTATTTCGTCGAAGTAGAAGGTGAGGGAACTAGATGAAGATGGAAAAGATGTGTCATCTTTTCCTATCGGAGTTTCCTACCTTCGGGGTCATCTTCTGACATTGTTGGCATGATGAAATATCATGCTTTTCACCTAAACAGATCACACATTCAAGATGTGGATCTGTTATTGACATGGTCCGATTACAGACCGGGCATTTTTTGAAGCCCGAAGCCATGTCCCTATCGACGGCCGTCGATGAGAAAATTCTGTGAGAAAAAATTCAATGTGAAAGCGAAAAAATGCTATTAGTTTTGCCACCGTCCGGTGACAAACGTGAAGTGAGAACCCAAATGGGAAAAAATATGAGAAAAATAAGTGACTTTTCAGTCAGAATTGTGAGTAAACTCACAGGGCTCCTGTCTCCGCAATGCTCACAGTAGCGCTGAAAAATGAAGACTGGAGTGAGACCGCTGTGGAAGAGAATACCATGGCATGCTGGGCATGCTCAGTGGCCTCAGAGTGCCAGTCAAAAGTTTCTAGAAACTTTGACAGAAGTTTTTCCCGCGATAGGGCTCCATCAGTGACGTCACCCATATGTGAGGACTACATCCTGCTGTCCTGGGATAACACCTATTACAAGGTAAGCAATTTTGCTTTCTCTGCCCTATGGCTTATTTATTCGCAAATACTTACTGCAAGGGGAGCTCCTAAAATCTTAAATCAATAGAAAGGACTGAATCTAGAAAGAGCTGGGCTTCATTTCCAAATCAAGTCTTCTATTCCCTGGCCTGGCTGGGGCTGGATGGAGGGGGCCCAGCATAGGCAGGCTCCATAGGAGGGAGTCTCAGCCACTGCTGAAATGGTGACACATACTGGCCAGACTTACAATGCATGAATAGCAGGACCTGGAGGACTGTGGCTCCTGGCCAATGGACTGCCACTGCAAGGATTGAGGAGGATGTTAGAAAATAGACGAAAAATCCTCTTTCATTAGTCTCTCAAGAAGGGGTGCCTGGAATCCTTCCTGGCAGAAGTAAGCTATATTTCAAGGCCCTACTGATGAAAATAGGTAAAAGGAATGATTCACAGATGCAGAGTGGAGGCTTGTTTCCAAGCAAGCTTTACTAAAACAGGAGGATTTTCAGAAGATCTTTACATGTCCATTCAGTGAGCTCCTCCCAGAATTTTAATTCCTCTCTTCTCA
This sequence comes from Rhinatrema bivittatum, assembly GCF_901001135.1. Taxonomy (NCBI): domain Eukaryota; kingdom Metazoa; phylum Chordata; class Amphibia; order Gymnophiona; family Rhinatrematidae; genus Rhinatrema; species Rhinatrema bivittatum. The sequence goes on from NC_042629.1 coordinate 40,536,418, forward strand.
GCACTTTAAATAAAGCAAATGTTGCTTACCTGTAACAGGTGTTCTCACAGGACAGCAGGATGTTAGTCCTCACATATGGGTGACATCACAGGATGGAGCCCAATCAAGGAACACTTTTGTCAAAGTTTCCAGAACTTTGACTGGCCCCTACTGGGCATGCCCAGCATGGCATTAACCCTGCAGCCAGCAGGGGTCCCCCTTCAGTCTTATTTAAAAGATACAGGCAGTGCCGAAAAATACAATAATAAAACGTTATGAACCCAACACTGCGGGGCGGCGGGCGGATTTTGTGAGGACTAACATCCTGCTGTCCTGTGAGAACACATGTTACAGGTAAGCAACATTTGCTTTCTCACAGGACAAGCAGGATGGTAGTCCTCACATATGGGTGAGTACCGAGCTGAGGATGTCCGAACATGTACCAAATGTACCCAGGTGTGCAAGGCACTAGGACTGGGATAAGAATGTGGCCGAGGGCATCCTGAACCCTAACGGGCAGGCGGAAGGGTGTTGGTACATCATATTGTAAATAGGTTGCGCAAGACAGACTCGCCGAAGATGGAATCTTGTCTTCCGGCTTTGTCTAAGCATAGTCGGCTGTAAAGGTATGGAGAGAACTCCAGGTGGCAGCCCTGCAAATGTCAGGAAGCGGCACCGTTTGGAGGTGTGCTACTGAAGTTGCCATGGCCCTCACAGAGTTGCCTTAACATGGTCTTGAAGTGGAATGCCTGCTTGCTGATAGCAAAAGGATATGCAGTCCGCCAACCAGGAGCAGAGAGTCTGCTTACCCACTGGCTGCCCTAATTTGTTAGGATGGAAAGAGACGAACAACTGAGTGCTTTTCCTTTGGGCAGCTGTACGGTCTAGGTAGAACGCTGGAGCCTGTTTACAGTCAAGGGTTTGCAGAGCCTGCTCTCCTGGATTGGAATAGGGCCTGGGAAAAAAGGTAGGTAGTATGATGGATTGATTTAGATGAAAATCCAAAACTACCTTGGGTAAGAATTTAGGGTGAGTGCGGAGTACTGCCCGGTCCTGCAGAAGTTTAGTGTAAGGCGGATAGGTAACTAGGGCCTGTAATTCTGCAAGCTGAAGTGATTGCCAAAAGGAAAATCACTTTCCATGTGAGATATCGAAGTTCACAGGAGAGAAGAGGCTCGAATGGTGGTTTCATGAGCTGACCCAAAACCAGGTTAAGGTCCCAAGAAGGGGCCGGAGGACGCAGTGGAGGCTTGAGGTGAAGCAATCCCTTCAAAAAACGTGTTACAAGGGGTTGTATTGATATAGGGACATCCCCGACACCTTTATGGAAGGTGGCTACCGCACTGACATGCATTCTGATGGAAGAAGTTTTTAGACCTGACTCTGTCAAGAGCCAGAGATAGTCCAAAAACTTTGTGATTGGACAGGTAAAGGGGTCAAGGGACTGAGAAGAGCCCATAAACCTATTTCATTTGTAAGAGTAAGATTTTCTTGTGGAAGGCTTCTGTGAAGCAATCAAGACACAGGAAACTGGTTCAGAAAGGTTGAGTGGCTGAAGGATTAACCTTTCAACATCCATGCCGTCAGGGACAAGGCTTGAAGATTGGGGTGGCGGAGACACCTGTCGTTTTGAGTAATCAGAAGCGGGTCCTTTCCCAAGGGAATGTGCCTGCGAATGGAGAGATCCTCAAGTATTGGAAACCACATTTGGCATGGCCAGTGAGGTGCTATCAGGATCATGGTTCCCTTGTCCTGACGTAACTTCACGACAGTCTTCGAGAGAAGAGGAAGTGGAGGGAATGCATACAGCAGACCGGTTGTCCACGAGAGGGAAAATGCGTCTCTGGGCTGAGAGTGTTTGCTGCGAATGAGAGAGCAGAAGTTCTCTACTTTGCAGTTTTGAGGAGACGCAAAGAGGTCTATTTGAGGATATCCCCATTGTTGGAAGATGTAATGCGCTACTGAGGGGTTGAGAGACCACTCGTGCGGTTGAAAGATGCGACTCAGCTTGTCTGCCAACACATTGTCCACTCACGGTAACCAGGTGGCCCTGAGGTACATCGAATGGGAGAGAGCTTCCGCCCATATCTGCGCAGCTTCCTGACACAGAAGGAAGGAGCCTGTGCTTCCCTTTTTGTTGATGTACCACATGGCCACCTGGTTGTCTGTCTGGATCAGGATAACTTGATTTGAGAGGCGATCCTGAAATGCCCTGAGAGCATATCTGATTGCTCAAAGCTCCAGGAAATGTATTTGGTGTTTGGCTTCCTCTGGATACCAAGATCCTTGTGTCTGCAGATTGGCCACATGGGCTCCCCATCCGAGGTTAGAAGCATCAGTGGTGAGAGTTAATTGAGGGTCTGGAGCCTGAAAGGGCAAGCCTTGGAGGAGATTGTTCTGAATTCTCCACCAGGCCAGAGACTGACGAAGTGAGTCTGTTACGTGGACAATGGTCGACAGGGGCTGAATGTTTTGACTCCATTGTGACCGTAGAGTCCACTGCATGACTCTCATGGCCAAACGGGCCACTGGTGTGACTTGCACTGAGGACGCCATGTGTCCCAGGAGGATGAGAAAATGGCGTGCATTCGCGGAGCGCTGAGACTGCAGCTGGTGTGCAAGAGACACAAGAGTGAGGGCTTGTTGTCGAGGTAGAAACACCTTTGCCTGCAAGGTGTCCAAGTCTGCCCCAATGAACGACAAAGTTTGAGATGGGACTAAAGAGGATTTGTCTTAATTGACAAGAAATCCTAATATAATTAGTGCGTAAGGTTAGATTGAGGGACGATGGAGCAGCTTGCTGAGTGGGAGCCCTGATTAACCAATCGTCTAGATAGGGGTAGATGTGAACACCCTGAGTCCTTAGGAAAAGGCTGGGCCCAAAAAACAGGAAGGAAGTCGGTCTAGCAAAGCTGTGAGGAATATAAAACAAAGAAGCTGAAGTCCTCAGAAATATTTTATTAAAGAGGCAATATTCCAGTGAATGCCCGACTCAAGGCCTGAGTTTCGCCCGACCACGGGCTGCTTCAGGGGCTGTTCATGACAGAATATGTCAATTGCCAGGAAACAGGTTAGTTATCTCATACCTATCTCATCCATTGATGTGAAATCATTAAAAGAGGAAGTTTTCCAATTTGTTTATGAGGACACTTCAAAAGTTGCGTAACACAGTATATTCAAAATTGATTGAAATTGCTCCAGATTACACAGTGTTATGCTTTAAAACTGAGGATTGGTTGTCACAATGCAACGTATACTTGATGCTTTATAACAGCATCAAGTATACGTTGCATTGTGACAACCAATCTTTCAGTGATTGTTGTCCAACAGTCTCCATCCACAGACAATATCTGATCAGTTCCCAGCAGCAACATTTTCTCTGGATAGCTAACCTGGATGGTGGACATCCCTCCTCTAATCTCCAAACATTGCACTTACAGGTTCTTCTCACTGGCTTTCACTTCAACAGCTTACATAGGTTCCTTGAAATCTCTATGTTTCTTTCAGAAAAAAAATAATCTTCCTCCTCCTGCAGTTGTATAATACGCTCTCCATTCCCATTCTTTCATCTGCCTCTCTCAGTATGTGGAAGACCTCTTTAGAGTCATAGGAGTCCTCCTATATTCTCACAGGCTTGTCCCTTTTAGTTCACCGCAACAACCTCCATCAATTCTTTGCTTGTGCTAAGGACGAGACTACATTAATACTATTCTAGTAAGACTATAGACCTTATACCTGGATAGTCTTGAATTCAGTTCATGGAACCATAGCCCTCACTTCTGACCAGAGGGTATGGCCTATTGTTTTGGTTCTTCTCCAGTCATGGATTCTTCACACAGATCTGCCAAAGCACCTCTGCTCTAATATGCATTAGAGATTCCCCGTTACTCTAGCTCTGAGCTTGTACACAGCCTTGCCAATTCACCCCATTCCCAACCTCGCCTGTTCTTCTAGCACTGACTTTCTTTTTTTTTTTTTTTTTATACACAGACATTTGATCTGAAGGCCTCCTACATGGCTTTGCTAATAATGAGCCAACACTCAGTCTTGACCTGCGGTAGTCCTTGGTACTCCAATCCTGGCTTCCACCAAGCAGAGACTACCCGTAATGATTAATTTTGGCAAATTACAAAGTAGTTTCATATTAATGTCATCAACTAAAAGCTAGGTTAAGACCAATCAGAAAAAAATAATTTCTTTTAGCACCTAAGAGCCGGGTCTCCAGGGGTGAATAAGTATATACTCTATTAGTTAGGAAACTATTTCAAGCACATTTGGAATGCGTTGTGTAGAAAATTTAGCTGTACTACCTAAACCTGCACAATCTTTACAGTGCTCTTTTTTTGCTGAAGGTCACTGTCATATGCATATGCACTCATTTTTACATTAACTCACTGACAGGGAATCACAATTAAAATATTTTCTTTCCATCCTGTAAAATTTCAAGGCACAGGGAGGAACAGAACCATGACTTCAGTGAGGATTATCATCTAGGACTTTCCGCTAGAATACCTCTATCATCTCTCCTTCCACCCCCACCCCCCCCCCAACCCAAGCTCCCAGTCTAGTATAGTTCAGTTTGTCCCTAAGGTACTTTGTTTCAGGTGAATGTGTAAGCAAACATTCTGTCAAATAATATTTAGTGTATTTAGCGGAGATGTCCATAGTCCGGCACTGGATGGATGGGAAATTCAGCTAGACAAATTTATCTAGTTAACTTAGCCAGGATATTCAGTACTCCTGCACCACTGAATATACTCAAATGTCTTAAAGTTAGCTGAATTGTTCTGTCCAGCTAACTTTAAGACTGCTTTTTGGTTATCCTAAAATTATTGTAATGCTGCTGTGGTGAGAGTGATGCAGCCTGTGGGGGCGAACCCATAGGCCCTCACTGACAGTTGGCGGAGCTACTCTGGAGAATGACCGGATCAGGGCTTTCACCTCTGCCAGCCACTTTTCCCCTCAGGTTAAGCCCCTGGGTTCCGGAGAATGACAGAACTTAGGCAATAGTCTCTATGGGAATAGCACAGGCAGAAATCCAGGGCCAGGCAAGGGTCAGAGGCAGGGGCAATCAAGAGCAGTCAATATTCAGGCACAGATCAAATCCAAAAGTCATTCTGCATGGAAGACAGGGAGGAGGAAGGACTGACACAGCAGGACAAGCAGGAAAGCAAGTGCAGCAGGATATGATGAGACAGGGCAGACTGGAGAATAGGGACAAGGCTGGGCGGGTGAGACAAGGCACAGCAGGAAGCAGGACACAGGAAGATAGGAGAAGCAACACACACTGCACTAGGAATGCAAGAGACCCTTGCTGAGGCGAGATGAGGGTGAAGAGTCCTTATAAAGGGCTAAGGACGCTGATGTCATCAGTGGGTGCTGCCGCCTTTTTCTGCCGTGGGCCCTTTAAAGCAGACATTGGTGATGGGTGCACTTACGTGGGTGGGCCGGAGGCAGCAATCATGGCGGTATCCTGCTGTGTGTGTATGAAGCTCGGCAGCATTCTGCCATGGGAGTGAGGCCCAGCTGCTGGCGGCATTGGAGGTGAGCGCGGTGATTGCAGGGGTGCCCTCATTTGGATTAACTGGCTAATTTAGCTGGATTAAGCCTCCTCATTCCGGAATACCCCTTGACCATCCCTGACATAACTGGATAACAAATTATTCGGCTATGTCAGGAGAGGTCAGACTGGCAGGATTTTTAAATCCCAGCATTTGTCCAGCTAATTACCAGACTTAGCCGGACAAATGCACTGACTATGGACCTCAGAACAATACATTGCATATTCTCGCTATGACAAGTTTGAAGATATTCACATCCAGGACAACGACGCACCCAGCACGATGTCTCATGATGCGTCAGTGCAAATCCATGTTTTCTTGAGAAATGAGCTTTCAGTTCCAAGCAATGTTTGTTCAGGTCTCCTCCCCCAAGCCCAACCAGTCACTATGCAGCAGAAAATGATCCACGAAACTCAGGATGCTTTGGCATTATCTGACAATTACCTGGCATCATCAGGCAGCTAGGAAGGATGTGCAAAAAGCAGAATTCTAATTTCATAAAGATTTTGGCAAGCATTTGGCAACATTTGTATATTCACAAAAATTTTTCCCATAGCCCTTAATGGGAGATTTTATAGGCAGAAGGACAAAGAATGGAGAAATCTGTCATCCCTGCATTTTAAGGAGGATTTTCTTATGCAGCAAATTACATTTTACCATGTTCCTCCTGTCTGGTTAATACATTTTCCATTAAATTCTATATCCCAAAAGTCAGTCATTTTTGCAATTTTTTTGTTAAATAAAAGGTGGAAATCCCAGGTTTGCCAGGAATATTTTTCATAAATCTATATCAGCTATTAGATTATTACCTACTGATGAAGTGAACTCAGAAGATTAAATATTAAAGCTACTTCTATCATCCAGCACCTCTGAGTACAAACAATGTGATTATGGATGTGAAACCCAAGCATGTTAAAGCAACCATATGTGGGCAGGTCAAAAGATACTTCCTTTGCTTACAGACTTTCATCGCTGTAGGAACCAACAAGCATTTTTTTTTTTTCATCATCTGTGCCTTACAGGAGGTCCAAGTCGCTTCCTCAAATACAATGGGACAATTTTTCAATCTGTCTGCATTGGGGCCCAAGTTTGCATGTGCTGTTTAGCCACAGGCTCTGCACCACTTTCAAAAGGTTAACACACACATTTTTTCTCCATAGAAGTTGTCACGGGGTCGAAGTGCACACATGGTCAACTTCGCGCCCACTTTTGCTGCAGATAGATTATTGTTGCAGGCAATGCAGGAGTTGGTAGAATTGAAAATGCCATCCACACACAGATGTCTCCTGTCCCAAATTCGCCCCTCATTTTCTGGGAACACCTCCTCTCAGAGGTTGCAGAGCATACAGGCTTTTATAACCGCATTGAGTGAGGGTCAATTAATGTGGGTAATAAACTTCATGGTTTGTTACAGAAGGTTATGAAACAGCCTTGGTCTTATTTTTTGGTGGGAATATTTTAAACGGTTAATCTACATATGTTACATTTTCTTGTTCCTGATGTTTCTAATAAAAATTTTAAATTGAAAAAAAAAAAAAAAAGAAAGGTGTGTGTGTGTGTGTGTGTATGTGTGTGGGGGGGGGTTTACTCGCATAAATTGCCTGCCCTATACGCAATGTACCTGCATAATTCTGATAATGTAGTGAAGTATTCCAGGGGTAGTGAAGTATTCCAGGGGTGGTGTGCTACGTAAGGGGTGGGGAGGGGCCACAACTGCATGCATTTTCAAAACTAAGTACCTGGTTTTGGTAAAAAAAAAAAAAAAAAAAAAAAAGTATCGGCAGAAAAAGGAGGTTCAGATCTCTGCCAGTGCTATTTCAAAGTAAAAGCCTGCACATACATTTACTTTGAAAATTGGTGCAACGACTGCAGGTTAAACGACTGCAGGTTAAAAGACTTCGCAGCTACGCAGGTAGCATGAAAAGTTCCCCCTTTGAAAGCAATGTTCAAAACTAAAGACTTACCTAGTGAGATCAGGGATTGTGAAAATTGCTTCCCGCTGAGGAGCTAAATATACCGACCTACTGTTAAGGGACAACTATATTTAGCGAGTCAAAAAAAATGGGTGTTTTGGAAGGTGGGCTTCGATTGGGGAATAAACTACATGAAGATATTGCGTTTTCAAATATGTACATATAAACTAAGCGACATATTGCACCAGTGCAACTTGTAGTGAATTTTCAAAGTGAAAAGTACCAGGTGGTTTCCCTTTGAAAATCTGCTGTAAGTAATACTGGTACAAAAGGACCGGAATCTCTTGTCATTAGCCAGTTTAATGAAAATTGCCTTTTAAAGCATTGTAGATAATAAAGCATAACATGAAGTGCAGTACTAGTGCTTGAAAGCTCCTGGCTCTCACAGACTTTCTCCTTCACTTTATTAACAACCAGTCCTCTAACCCAGCTTTGGAGTTTGGACAATTAGTTTTCCTCATGTTCATCACGTACGAAAAAGTCTTCAGCATCAGTCTGGAATTTCAAATGAGCCTGATTAATATTCACATCTGATGGGGATATAGAGATAATTGTGATGAATGGTGTTGTAAAAGCACTTTGACAGGGCTTTGCATGCAGACAACTTGCCTCTATTTATGAAAAAAAAAAAAAAAGGATGAGAAAGGGGATATCCATGGGTGCAAAGAGGGGGAGAATATGGAAACAAGAGTGCCAGGAACTGAAATCTACTGCAGTTGTTCCCACCCCGTTCCTCGATTCCTTACCAAACACTTCTGTGTTTTGGACTGACCAGAATGAAATATAAACACTGGGTCTCTGTAATAGGGCGGGAATACCATGCACCAAGAAACTTGGTCCCTGAGTGAGCTTAGAAGCAGAAAAGTAGCAACCAGCCCTCTGACAAAGAGCTAGTTATTATTCATACTGGCAAGGAAGCCAGTTATATCTTCTAAGGAGTTCTTGAGGCAAAGCTTCTGGAATATATTGAGTTCAAAACTCCCTCAATGGGATCTGCCCCTTTAAAACAGCCATTCCACTTCCTTAATTCGTTTATCTCAACAGACTTAAATGGTATCACTCTGAATGTTTCCGCCAGTGAAATACATTTGTAACCCAGACATTGTGGGTTACTAATAAGTCTTGCAACAGTCTAGTGCAGTTAGGGAAATAATTAGGGAAGTACCCATTCATAGACCGCCCTCCCACTGGCAGACCTGTAATGGATACCTATGTGGAAAGGTTTTATAGTAAAGCTCTGCAATAGACTCTGGGGGCAGTCTAAGTTGAGAGTGAGAGGTTGTATTTTCCTAAGTTGGATTTTGGACTTACCTGGAGCCTCAGAAACCCTCCGAGACCCCTCCAGGATAGGACA